>NC_081415.1:661769946-662069946 GCF_030272615.1 Cryptomeria japonica
GCAGTCCAATTTCAACCCCCGAACGTATGTATTGTCAGACAATAAGGTATGGATAAGACTGTATAATTGTCCCTTAGATTATTGGCACATTGATGTCATCAAGGATATGTGCAAAGACCTTGGCACCTTTGTATCGACAAAAGATATATTGGAGGATAAATTATGGGGAAGCTTCCTCAAAATTTGTATTAGCATGGATCACATCACTAAGATTCCCAACGAAGTCAGAATTATTGGGGCAGGGAAGATTTGGATCCAAAAGATTGATAGAGAAGATCAACTGCATACTTGTCCTAAATACTTTTCCTTAGATCATACCGGTATTAGTTGTGATGTTTTGGCTACGATTCAGTGAAGTTATTCCTGTATGCAATCTCCTATTGAGGTAAATTTGCAACCAAAACCTTCTATTGTCTTTGACACCAGGGAAGCTATTGGCAGCAATACTCTTGACAATGAGAATGTCCCACTAACGGAAGCAACCCCTTTGATCATAATTCCTCCCTCCTCTAGTCAATGTGAGAGTCAACAAGATCTTCTCACACTTTTGGAGAAGACCAAAACCCTACAGACAGATATTGAATCTAAGTTAGCAGATTCACTTCCACCCTCCCCCTGTGTGCCTAGGAATTAACTGGTAATTGAAGATGGCAATCTTCACTCTCCGGTTATGGAGACTGGCACGATGAGGGAGATGAGAGGGCATATCTGCTCCTCAACGGGCATTAAGCTGGAAGATGGTGAAATTGAAACCTTTGCCTCAGAGGGGGAGGAAGACTTTGAGCTGGACTCGGATCTTATACTGGAGGGTACTCCAAAAGGTTTTGGTAAATCGGATTCAACTATTGACAAACCTAATTTTAAGCCAAAAGGTGTGCGGGGGCGCAAGTCCAAAAAAGTTATGCTTGTAGTGGCTGGTGCTGCCTGTGGTCAAACCAAACTTAATTTAGGGAATGGAAATACCCTTTCCCAGGAGCAATGAAACTCCTATCTTGGAATGTCAGGGGCATCAATGCCCCTGACAAATGGCACTTGATTAAGCGCCAGATTGATGACACTAAAGGAGATATTTGGCTACTTCAGGAAACTAAATGGAGCATGGCTGAGACTGTTGCTAAAATGAGAGTTTGGAAATAGTGGAATGGGCTTTTTAGGCAATCAGATGGAGCCTCTGGTGGCTTGGGTATCATTTGGAACCCCATGAATGTTAAGATCTCACTTGTAGGGGATGATAAGTATTGGCAACACTGCTCGGTTACCATTCTTGGACGGAATGATAATTTCAATCTTTTTAATGTGTACGGACCATCTACTGTCGGTAATAAACGGGCTCTCTGGGCTCTCTTATCCAGCAAACTAAACAGTATTACCAATGGTAGTTGCGTGGTAGTCAGGGACTTCAATGCAATCCTCTCTGGCTCTGAGAAAAGTGGGGGTATTTAGAGAAATGGTACGTCCCAAAAGGACTTTTTGGATTTTGTTGAGCAGAACACCTTTTAGACTTTGTTCCGAAAAATGGTATTTTTACATGGACGAACCGGAGAATAGGTTTTACTAATATTGCTGAACGACTTGACCGGTTTCTTGTCTCTAGTGAGTGGTTAGGACAAAATTAAGCCTTAGAATCATTAATTCTCCCACTTATCAGATTAGATCACTACCCGATCTGTCTAGAGGTCGCCTTGGGTCAAGCGAAGGGGGGCACCCCGTTCTGGTTTGAGAAAATACGGTTTAGAGTGCCTGAACTAGATGACCTTATAGCTACTTGGTGGAATGAACCGGTTTTTGGGAATTATTCGAGACTTCTCATTCTCAATAAAAAGCTCAAGTATATTAAGGTCGAGATCAAAGAATGGAATAAGAGCCATTTCAAGGATATTCATATGGAGAAATTAAGAATTAAGGCTGAACTGGCAGACTTAACCAGCCCTATTATCACTTCTGGAATGACTGAGGATCTATTTATCAAGGAAAATTATCTCAAGTCTGACCTAAATGAAATCCTTCGGTGTGAGGAAATTCACTAGCGTAAAAAATCAAGGGAGTTGTGGCTTAAGGAAGGTGACAAAAACACCAAATTCTTCCACCGGTCAGCCATTGCCTATCGAAATAGAAACAAAATATTGAAGATTATGAGACCGGACGGAGTTACTGTCAAGAATTATGAGGATATTGCGTAGGAAGTTGTAAGATTCTTTGATTCTTTGTTGAATGGGGTCCATCAGATCGATCATGAAGCAAGAACCAGAATTCCGAATTCAATCCCTTCTGTTATATCTGGTGATCAAAATATAGCTCTCTGTACTCCTATTTCAATTGATGAGGTAAGGACTACCACCTTCCAGCTGAAACCGGATAAGACTCTGGCTCGGATGGCTTCCCTATTGCTTTCTTCCATCATTTTTGGAATATCATTGCTCGAGATCTACACCTTGCAGCAGAAGAATCAAGAAAGAAGATGACTATGTTAGGGGCTTTTAATCACACCTTTTGGACTCTAATTCTAAAGAAGCAAAATCCACTATAGATGAGTGACTTTAGGCCTATTTCTCTATGCAACATTGTATATAAGATTGTAACAAAGATCATTGCTAACAGATTGAAGCCCCTCTTTAATCACATTATATCAGATGAACAAAGCGGTTTTGCCCCTGGATGATCCATTGTGGAAGGCATTATCGTTGCTGATGAAACACTTCACACAACCCGGAAGACCAAGGAATCCTGTATGGTTTTAAAACTGGACATCTTGAAAGCTTATGACATGGTGGATAGGGTTTTCTTATTTGATGTTCTTAATAAATTTGGCTTCTGCAAGGAATGGCTCACTTGGGTCACGAGTTGTCTTTCTTCCCCCAAATTCTTTGTTCTGGTTAATGGCTCATCTCGTGGTTTTTTCTCTTCGACAAGAGGAATCAGACAAGGTGATCCATTATCACCATTTTTGTTTATCATAATGGCTAAAGCTCTAGGTCGATCTATTAGAGCTCTTTAGCAAGATGACCGTTGGGTTGGAGTTAATGTGGCAACAGGGGTTGAAAAAATGACTCATCTCCAGTTTGCTGATGACACCATTCTGTTTGGTTTGGCTTGTAAGTGGGAAGATATAACTATTAAATCATGCCTTGATGATTACTGTTTGGCTTCCAGGCAGAAAATCAACTGGCATAAATTTGAAGTGTTTTTTGTCAACGCCCCGCTTAACCTACAAGCTGTATTACCAAGGATTCTTAATCTCAGAGTCACTAACTTCCCTGGGAAGTTTCTTGGTACTCCCCTTTTCATTGGCAACAACAGATCTCACTACTGGAAGCATCTTATTGATAAGTACAAATCCAAACTTGCATCTTCGAAAGGTAAGTGGTTATCCTCTGCTGGGAAGCTTACTATGATAAAATCAGTTCTTTCAGCGCTACTGGTTTTTTCCATGGCTTGCCTGAGATTACCGGTGGCAATTGAAGATGAATTGATTTCTCTAATGAGAAATTTCCTTTGGAATGGTTTGGATGACAAAGGTAAATTCACTTTGATAGCTTGGAAAAAGATCTGCCAACTAAAAAAGGCAGGAGGTGCTAGCATTTGCCAAATCTCAATTATGAATTTAGCAATGGGTGCTAAGTTGGTTTGGGAGATCTATAGTGGTGGGAAGCAAAAATGGGTAAGGCTCTTAAAACACAAATATCTGGACTCCCTAGAGCCTGAAATGATACTGACTATCAACAATCCTCCTAGAGGCTCGACTATCTAGAATTTCATTATGGACAGCAGGGAAATCATCAGTGATTTGGTTACCTGGGATGTTAGGAATGGTAGGGATGCCTCCTTTTGGTTTGATTCTTGGTCTGGTGAAGTTGCCCTATGCCACAACCCCTCTCTGCAACCTATTATGGCAGAAACCTGTCACCTTTGGGGGCACAATATCTATGATTATGGTTATCCGGTCCAAGAAAATGGTATTGCCAAATGGAAATGGAACTCTTTGGATCAGCTAGACTTGGATCAACATCAGAAGGACCTGTTTACTGGCATTCTAAACAAAAGGTTTTTTTTCCCTTCCCCTGATAAGGATATTATTAGGTGGTGCAACTCCTCCGATGGCAAATACAAAGTATGTTTTGGTTACAACCTGAAAGAAGCGGCTATCGACAAACAAGACTGGCCTTTTAATCTTTTTTGGCATCAACATCTCATTCCCAAAGCGGGCTCCTTTGCCTGGCTAGCTTGTTAGAGAAAAATCTTGACTCAAGAAAGGCTCCAGTCAATGGGTATCAATGGACCCAGCAGATGTCCTTTATGTTTGGAAAAGGAAGAGACTGTGGATCATCTTCTTCTCCATTGCAAATTCTCTAGTCACTACTGGTGGCATTTCATGGGTAAACTGCGAATCTTTGGCCCCTTCCTAGCAAGGCTAGTCAACTGGTTTTTCCAATGGCCTAAACCGGTAGGTAAGGCTATTTTTGCCAATTTGCTTTTTATTCTCCCATCTCTTCTAATCTGGGAAATCTGGAAAGAAAGGAACCATAGAATCTTCCAGGGTAAAGAAATGAGTCTATTGTCTCTTTGTGGGAAAATAGAGAACCAACTGATTGAACTCCTGAATGAGGATGCCCAATCCAAATCATTAAAGAAAAATTTGTTCACGGACTGGGATTGTAAGATTAAGCTGGTTCTTCCAAACCTCCTCATCCCTTTGATCTTTGGACTAGGTACCGCGATGGATCAGATCAATCCAAGAGCGGGGGTGAAATGGGATGCGCCAGAGGTTGGGTGGTGCAAGGTAAACTTTGATGGTGCGTCTGTAGGAAATCTGGGTCAAAGTGGAGTTGGTTGTATTCTGAGGAACTCTGATGGTCTCTGTTTAAAAGAAATCTTTGAAAAGATTGGTGTGGCCACTAATAATGAAGTGGAATTCAGAGCGGCTTTCAGAGGTCTTCAGTTAGGGAAGGAGCTAGGGGTGCAGAGAATTCATTTGGAGGGAGACTCATTAAATGTTATTAATGTGGTCTGCTGTAATGGCATCCCTAGTTGGCATCTTAACCAGTGGCTTCAACCGATCTTGGCACTGTTAGCTACCTTTGAGGAATTACGGGTTAGCGACATTTACAAGGAAGGTAATGGTGAAGTTGATAGACTTTCTAAATTTTCTATAGCCATAGGTGACCCCACCTGATTTTTCACTGATGATGTTTTTTGGGGCCAGTTGGTGATGTGGCATTGGTTCCACCGGTTGACATGCTATCCTCTCTCTCCGTTTAGGGGGACGCTCTCTGATTGGGTCTTTTGATGGTTGTGCACTCTTCGGTTCATTCCACAACTTCTGGCTGTGGAGTAATTTGTTGCTTTTCTCCCCAATAGCCCCTTCACCCCCTGTCATGGTTTCCAGTGGAGAGATCGACTGTTTTCCCTATTTACCTGTTATGGTCTCTTCTCACCAACGTGATGTGATGCTTGCCGACATCACTGATTAGTGTCGATTTTGGCCTTGGGGCAATTTAATATAAGTGTACTTTAAAATCTAGTCACGACTAGATTCTCTCATGATTTGTTTTCAATCAATTGATGCTTAAAGACGGTCGACACCAAGTTGAGGAGCTTTGCCGCAGATGGCTTGTTGATACTGGCAGCTCACGCATGTAAATATTTATTGGGTATGAATTGCTTGCAGGGTGCTGTATTCTCTAGGTTTGATGCCACACTATTTAACAATGGTACACCCTTCTTTCCATCAAACAATTGCTTTTCTTTTTGGCGATTTGCTATGGAGACCCCAATCCTCCTTGAAGCTACAAGTCACCAGATGGCTTTCTTGGGCGAAATCATGGACAAACGTTTGCAAGAGGTCCTCTTTTCTCGGCATCCTCTCATTCTCCACAGCGTAAAGAGGATTCTAGGAAAGGAATTCCTCATGGCGTATCACAGGTACAAAGCCAACGCCGATATCCTAGTCTTCTTTCTTGCAATGATAATTTACATGAGTACTAGTAAGCAGAAAGCAAAACTGTTAACGAAAATGATGTTTAAGCATCGCCTGTTGGGGGAAATAGATGCTGTATTGGACAACACTGATGCTAATCTTAGAATTTCGCTACCCCAAAACTATTATATGTCGCTAGGCAACGAAGTAGAGGTTAAGAAGCTTGTGATTGTTAACTCTCTAGATTTCGAGCCTCTCCAAGGAACCTAGCCTGGCATCTCCAGGAACATTGATTTCATGTTTAAAGTGGTTGGCATACATAGCGGTTTCACTTCGAAATGGCAGGCAAAATTTCTTTGTGATGAAGATATTGCGGGTATCGATGACTTTGGGATTTTGGAGAACGAAGATCTGGTGGATGGAAATGACTGGGGTTTTGGGTTGGGCAAAGAGTGGATCCCAAACGACTACCAACTCCCAAAGGAGAAGGCAGAATCGACTGCTCATGCGAATTGTGGCACAAAATGTCCCATTATTCTGGATGCAGCTAATGCGCTAACAGATGATGCTTCTGAAGACTCTCTTTGACTCCAATTGTCACTAGGCACTATGGTCTCTCTGCTTTTTGCTTATTGAGCTTGCATATTTTTGTCTGAAAACCTTTGTTGCTGTAAGAGGTTAGTTTATGTCTGCACTCTTCCAGCCCTCAGGGCTGGTCTTTCTTGTCTTAGACTTGAGCTATGGTAGGGGGTTTTCTTCCTGATTCTTTCCCCCTACCGCTCTTTTTGAATCGGGCCTTGTATCCTCCTTTTTGTTTAATACAAGGGTGTTGCCCCTATGCAGCTATTTACTTATTAAAAAAAATTGAAAAAAAAATCAATATTTTAGCAATATAATACTTTAAAAATACCCCCAAATCTATCTTATACCCTTAGGGGAAAAATTCAATATTTTAGCAATATAATACTTTAAAAATACCCCCAAATCTATCTTATACCCTTAGGGGAAAAATTCAATATTTTAGCAATATAATACTTTAAAAATACCCCCAAATCTATCTTATACCCTTAGGGGCTTAAATGTTTTCCCCTAAAAGGCTTAATGGATCAAATATAAGCCTAGACATACAAATTATAGAAATGAAGATTTTCCATTAGATATCATACGCAAGACCTTGACACTTTTAAAATTAAAAACCTAAAAGAACATTACACATATTAACACAATGCCACAATCATATTCATGCTCACACTTACAAAATAAAACACAGTTACAACATTAACATGCGAATACCCATTAATACTAATATGCATGCAACATCCCAAATCCACAATAAAATTCCACTTCTTTGCATGCAAAACCAATTTTGGTAGCATAACATTATCTAGGGCATCATTTTGCAATTTTTAAACACAAGAAGTGATACAAAGCATGAATCCATTGGGTGCAAATTAGAAAAAGATTCTAAATCCATTTACTAAACCAAAGAAACAAATTTGAAACAAAATGAATAAATAAATGGAAAGAAATCCAATTTTTTCCTACCTCAAATGAAACAAAATTGAAATGTGTTTAAGAAATCACATACACAATGGATGATCAAAATTTTTGAGCGGCAAATCAATCTCCCAAGCAAAATCCAATGAACCTCTACCCACACAATCTCTTCCAATCAATAAATCAAAAAACTCCATGTAGGAGGGTTTGCACATTCAAAATCATGAAAATTACACTAAGTGTTGAAAATGAACTTAAACTCAACAATGTAAACTCACTTTTTGAAGTGGGAATAAAATAATAATAAATTGACTTAAACTTAAATAAAAAATAAAATCTCCAAATAATCTCAATATTTCAATTAGGCTATTGCCTTCATTTTAAATATAAATAAGGCATAGGAAATCATTTAATAATAAATCATTTCAATATTATTAAAATATCATTAATATACACATTAAATGATGATAATTCACAACTAATTAATTGTGCACAAACAATCATTATAGACCGACTAAACATGATGACTGGGTTTTATGAAAGCTATCAATTGGAGTAGTCGAGGGTATTTTTCCCAGTGTGCTATCTCTTGTTAACCACCATTGGGAAAATGGACATGCTCAAACCTGTGGAGCCAGGTGGAGTCTATGCCCTGTACCTGCAACCATCTTATACAAGGATACATGTGCATATACATACATACATACATACATACATACATAATGGTCGAAGGGTATATAAATATTACATATTCCCTAATTGGGGTTAACATCATAATTGCTATAATCAATTGTTGAATTCTACCATGTATATAATCAATTATATCTATAAGCATTTAATCTCTTTAATAAAATAAAATAACATAACTTATTACTTTTAAATCAATCGATCAAGTTAACATCTCTTGTTTCATTCTAATCATTAATCAAATCAACATTTATATCATCATGTTAAATATGGTAATTCCAAATCATGACATTAGTCGATCTCAATCATCAGAGGCACAATTGGTCCATATTACATCATAGGAACAACCCGATAGGTTCAATTTCCAATCAAATATGCAGTAAACAACAACATAATGGTTCTCACA
Organism: Cryptomeria japonica; assembly: GCF_030272615.1. Taxonomy (NCBI): domain Eukaryota; kingdom Viridiplantae; phylum Streptophyta; class Pinopsida; order Cupressales; family Cupressaceae; genus Cryptomeria; species Cryptomeria japonica. Next base: position 661,778,451 of record NC_081415.1, read on the forward strand.
ACTAGGCACAAAAAGGCAAACACACATCTCAATGTAACAACATGATCATGATCACCATGTTCTGCAATCCAATAGATCATTGGTTCAAAACAATCACATAACATATATAAAAAATAGAGGATAAGATAAGCATTCAAAGTCATATATTGCAACAAATGAAGTATCTAGAACAAGATCAAAGCACCACAAAAATAATCCACATCCAAACTGCAAATGACACAACCACAAACACAATGCCAAAGTCCACATCAAGAAGTATGCAATGCAAAAGAGCAAACAAGAGAGGCATTACATATTGAACAAATAATAGTAATGTATAAAATTTGTTGTTAATTAATTCAAGATTTAAATTTAGTGATGTTAAACTGTTCAAATTCGAATTATTAATTTTAGATGGTTTAATGGGCATATTTTCAAATTTTAGAAAAGTCAACCAATCCTTTTTAATTCATGTTGTTTTTGGTGGTTTGCATGCACAAAGCTCTGAAAATTATAGGGGGGAGCATGGAAAGCCCTATGGACAATTTTTCTCCACAAGATATTTCTATGAATTGGAATGGGCGTAGCACTATTGTTATTGTAGACACCCAAAAATGGTCAACGCTTGCGGGGTCATACTTTAACATTTGCGCATTGCCTCATTTTAGGTTTTTGCGTCGCATTAACATTTCTCCTATGTCACGCACTTGGTCTTTATCATTTGCGAACATCGAGTCATTCTTCTACATTCTTCAATCATCTTGTCCTTAAATTTGGTCTTGTCGACAACATTATCCAATCATGATTTTGATTAATTTTACCCTGTCGCATCAATGTGCGTATTCATTTGTCATCATTTTGGACATCGTCAATCCTAATTAGGGTTTTGTCCTCTTTTCAATCTTGTCATCTGGCGATCAGTTTATCAATCTTGTCATTTTAACGATCGATTTGTCATCAATCGTTGTCATGTTCGATCTTGTCATCTTGCGATCAATTTGTCATTGATCATGGTCGTTATCAATCTTGTCATTTTTGCAATCTAGTTGTCATCGATTTTTGTCCTCTTTTGTCAATCTTGTCATTTTGTCACCGATTTGTCATCAATCGTTGTCTATCTCAATTATGTCAGTTTGGATCAATTTGTCATTGTTCCTCGTCAATTGGCGCATTTATCAATCAAATCATTTTTGTCGCATTGGTCATTTATCAATTCAAAATCATGACATTAATTATCCTCAATCAAGACCTAATTGTCATTTTCGCATTTCTAATTTGTCTTCTAGGGTTTTATGATTTATTCATTTAACCTAATTTGTCATTTCTTCCTTTAGGATTAAATAAATTACTTATTTATCCTAAGTCTTCTCATTACAATTAAATCTTTATTTAATTGGCTAATTATTCCTCTTTGTGAATTGATTAATAAATGAAAAATTATTAATTAATTCACTAAATCCTAATTTCTAATTTCTTTCAATTTCTAATTCCTAATTTTCATCAATTTCAATTTTCTAATTTCTCAAATTTCTAATTTCTTTTCCCTCCTATTTCATCTCCTAATTCCATGGGAATGGCATGTCAATTTGTCATAAATTGTCATAATTGACAATCAATCAATTTTGACATAGAATGTGTCATAATTTGTCATCAATTATCAATCAATCAAATTGTGCATGGAAAGTGCATAATTTGTCATAATTTGTCATATTGATTTGCAATTTCCATTTGAGTTGCATCATGCCAATCTTGTCATTTATCCAATTTCTCTATAAATTGGATGATTTTCAATCAAACCTGGTCCGAATTTCTATCAAACTACCGAACTTTCGTTTCTAGTACTCTTGAGCTTTTTGCTTTCAATTGTGTGAGCACTTGTAGGTGAGATCCACAAACCCATTGAAGAGGAAAGAACAACAATGGAGCGGCATGGAAGAAGCATCCGAATTGTTATATGGTTTGCATGATATTTTCTTTTAGATGCTTTGTTTTCATACCTCTATTGAATGTGCATTGGAATTAGGTTCATTTCAATAAGTGTTCTTTTGATTGAGTTATCATGTCTTGTGTTTTGATCTACCTACTTATCTTGTTTTGATGATTCCTAATTTCTATGCTACAGTTATTAATTCCAAATAGGCGACTCTTCTCAATAGCCAATTCTTTTGCATTTGCCATATCCTCTCCAATCGACATTGCACTTGGGATCCTAATCAATACCACAACAAAAGGATGCTTGGCAGATAGGGGTTTTGCATTGGCTTTACACACACTAATTGTATTTGGTAGATTTTTTCTAAAGCCTTTTCACCAAATCTATTTTATGCTTATTAAAAAAAAAATAGTTCTTTCTTGTGTCTTTCACTTTATGTGTTAATTAGCCACTACGAATGGCATCACCGCATTTTAATCATTAATAATGAACATCCATACTCCATCCAAATCATCTATTTAGTGAGGTTTTCCATTTACACGAACTTATATTTAATCATGCTTGCTTTCCTTCAAGAATGATATATCTTTTAGGTATTCACAATTAAGTAAAAGAAAAATATAAATATTTTTTATTTGAATTTAAGAAGAGTGATTATACAAGTTACCAATTCTATTTAATTTTTAATATAATAATAGTATGCAAACAACACATAAAATGAATCAAAATCAAATGTATCTCACAAATATTTCTACAAAAATAAATATGTTAATTTAATTGGAATAAATTTTAGAACATTTCTGATCACATTTAATCTAATTAAATAATTTAAAATTTAATCTAATTTTATTTATACTATATATTCTTAACTTTATAAAATTAAAAAATACAATGATAAAAAATCTAATCATATAAACCTGTTCTTCGGGCAATGAAGTGGCCTGTCATACCTCCGAACTACCTGAGGTCTCTCATTTATACGGCTTCGCCGATTCAGCTTGGCTCATTTTCTGCTCTCAAGTGAAATCTTCTGAACTTCCGGTGAAATCTTCTGCATTGCCGCTGATTCGGTCTCCTCGTCAAGCTTTTCAGCGTTGACGGCCGGCTGTTGCATCTTCTAATTCTGCCCACCGTCTCAGCGTAATAATTAAGAAATTTTTTATTTTCCCTTTTTGTTTTGGGTTGGATTGAGAAGCATTAAACTCCTCGTCTGTATTCTGAGCAGAAGAAATGGCAGTAGAGGACGATGTTCCAAGTTCGAACCCCCTGCCTCCTCCGCCCAGGCCTCCTAACAAGAAAGATCATTATCACGCTAGCAATGGCGCGGCAAATCTATCCAATGCCGATTTCAGGCGAATTGTGCTCGAAACACCTCGCCGTGTCGACGAACATTCTAAAGAACGCCCACGAGGGTAACAAATGCCATTTATATCATCTCATTCCCCTAAACATTTCATATTTCTTTTCTTCTTTTATTGCGGGCATGTCTTGCAGGGTTTCAATGCTCTGAATTCTCGTTCTTCTGTGCAGACGGAGTAGCAGACGAGCAGATGAAGAGGATGCAGAGGGTGAAAAACAGTCTCATAAAAAGCACAAACCGAAACCTAAAGAGTAAGTTACAGAAAAAAAATCTTCACTCTTTCCTTGAAATTCTAATAATAAAACTTGCGATTTTCAGTGTTTTTTTTCCTCCTGATTAAGTTACGTTCTTTTTAGTTTTCTTTGATTTAATTAATTATTTTTTTCTATTGGACAGTCGGAAATGTGTCCACTCCTTTTGTATTAACTGACAGAAAAATCACATCAGTACATCTCACACGAGCTTGCCTGCACCAAGCATCAATTATAACTAAGTAAACTAACTACATAATAAGCCACTCGAAATCAAAGGGACCTCCTCAAAGTTATTCAAAAAGCAAAAACGAAAAACCATAACACAAAACGAAACTATCCCTTATCGACTTGAGATTGCAGGGTCATCTTGCCATGGTATTCAACCTTCATTAAAGATGGTTACTTTTCCGAACCATGTCCAAAACTCTGAACTAAGATCTGATGTTTTGGCAGAAGATTGACCAAACCTCACCACTGAATTCCCCAAAGGAAGTGACTGCTCATCTTAGTGATAACGGAAGGACAATCAATCCAAACCAGTCAAAGTAGAAGGAATGATTTTTCACCTTTCTCTGGGGACAGACAGCTGATTGGAAATTCAGAAGTCTGAACTGGTGTATTAAATTTTTAATGAAGCAGGAAACACAATTTCTGGAAAAGAATAGTCGGAATAAAGAGGCTGGGGTTTGAACTCTGAAATTGGTTGAGACTTAAGCAAGGAAAAAGGCAGCCTTACCTGGAGCAGAGCATCTGATTGGGGATGAGGGACTTGAGAAGAAGTTCTAGGCTTAAGAGAAACAAAAGTCGTGGGAGAAGAAAGAGTGTCTGGAAAAAAAATACTTGAAGGCTTAAATCTGCCCCCTTCCACTGAGAAGCCTGCTTTGAAGAATTAAGTCTTTTTGCTGCAGAAGGAGCCTTAGGACAAACATCCACCAACTGACCGATAGCATAACATGATCCACACCTAAACATATTTCTTTCAAAGTTCAATTGCTGCTTCCAGATTAAATTTACCACCTTGAGCCCAATTTCTGCTGGTAAAATTTTGGAGAGATCCATTTCCTTTAGAATCTAGGCAAAGGTGAAGAAGGAATAGACCTGGGAAATATTTGGAACCGTTAGGTTTTTTTAGGGAATTTCCAATGGAAGAGTTGCTAGAAGATAATTAAAACTGCAGAGAGAGGTTAACTAGACAAACACAAACTGGAAAAATTGAAAAGCTCTTGGTAGGTGAATTAAATTGAGGAAATTAAGCTTTCATACACACGGAAGCTTTATCCTAAGACTGGCCCAGCTTGAAGCAACCTTTCGTCATTGATGCAGACTTGAATCGAGACCCCAATGAAGGGTTGTTGATTCAAGCAGCTCACCTAAAGATCAACAGAGATTACAAGAACAGAGTAACAGAAACAAATTAAAATAATATTAAATAAAGATTCACAGATGTTTACAACAATACTGCTGCATATAGTTGTTTGACTGATAAATCCCAACACCGCCACTCAGATTGTTCAACCCACAATCTCCTACAACATAATTCATTAAACTGAAGAAATAGATAACAGATCAGAACACCCACACATACTGCTCACCCAAAACTCACACTTCATTCCACAATAATACTAATTATATGCTTGAAGGCTACAGATTTTTCTTCCAGACACCACCAAAATGGCTACCATCCTAAAGACTCTACAGCAACTATGACTCAGGGATTAAACTCTTTTCTCACAGCAAACTATCTCTCCCTACTTCTACCAAAAATTGCTTTGACTCTTATCCTACCTCAGACTAGGAGAACAGAAAACAGCAACTTCTTTTCTTTTCTTTTATAATTTTTTATCAGCCCACTGTTTCACTCTCAGCTAAAACCAAAACCATGTCCCCACTCAAACTCTTCCAAAAATAGGTTGAAATGCCTCTGAAAGCAAATAAAACATCTGTCCCTGCCTTGCATCAGCCAACAGTGCTTAAAAAAAGAGAGTTAAATATAGGTTCTGGCCCATCTAATGCCCATCTGACATCTCCACAAGTTGCTGTTTCCTAGAATAGAACTCACTATTTGTAATGCATGCTCCTTTATCACTTATTCTTAGAAGATTCACATATCACAAGGAAAAAGCTTTTGCATAGGGGCTGATGAAAAGATCTTATTCCAGGGTGGCTTACAGCTTTTTGAGATCCCCTCATTCAGATTAACCAAACCTGACCAAAAATTGTGGAACCTCCAAATCAAGGCATGCACCATAGGCTCCTCTTTGGCCTCCAGATATCCTTCCCAAACTCCAGAATCTTAATTGACTAGATTACAACTCACTATCAGAATGAAGTCCCTAAAATTGTTTGGTATTCTTTGAAAGGGTTCAATCTGCAGAAGAAATATTTCCCCTATCAACATTTGTGGAGGTAGAACAAATCTTACCACCTGGTGAGTTCATCTCACTACCGGGCACACCCATCAAGGAGCTGTTCTCTGTGCTTTGTTGGGTCTCAAAGCCGCAGCTCCACTTTCGTAGAGCTTACACTCAATATCTAGGCCAGGAGATGCATGATAACCTAGACTAAGAAGCAGAACTCATTACTGGATCATGGTAGACAAGAGGCCAATTAACAGAAGTCAGTAGCTCCCTTACACTTTAGCTGCTTCTAAACCTAGGAGGGTATTCCTTAGAGGTCTTCAACAGGACAATTAAAGAGAAATACTTGTGTTCCAAAGGGACGTGCCCTTGGCCCTTAAGCTGCTGTCCCTATCCCCAAAAGTGTTTTGGGTATGACAGGATTACAGGGAATGTCCTCTGGCTGTCCCCAAAAATTTTCAAATCTTTGAAATGTATCCAAAATGTGTTTCAGTAATTGGGAATGCCATGGGGACATTTGGCTGTCCCCGAGATGGATGGCGACGTCTGAGACATCCCTCGATCATCTCAGGGACATCGAGACTACCCAATGGCAAGACAAATTTTTATAATGTTTAACATAAATAAATTTGTGAAATAATATAAGGCTGTTAAATATATCATGGCAGCAGTATAGCAGCAATAAAATAAATCATCACATCAGTGACAGCAGCGGCAGTAGTATACCAGCACTAAAATTAATCATGACAACAGTGACAGTAGCAACTGTAGTATAACATCAATAAATATATCTATCATAGCTATTGATATAAGTTGTATAACAGATAACACTAAGAGCAATAATCTGAATTTGTGATTTCATTGTTCAAATTTTAACTTAAAACCTCAAACTTAAAAATATTCAAAATGATATTAGAGTCAGTTATTATTGTCAGTTGCAAAAGAGATTAAAGGTGCATTAGGTACGGTCTGTTATGGTGTGGTATTGTGTGAGAAGTGCAGACAAACAATTTGTTTTGGAATGTGGTTGGTATGTTGGTATGCAGGCTTCTGCAGACATTATCCAGCATCATTTTAACAGTGTCATGTTATATTCCTGCTGTTATACTTCTGTCCATTAACTTGTAGAAATTTATATATATATATAGATAGAGAGAGAGAGAGAGAGAGAGAGAGAGAGAGAGAGAGAGAGGTGCATTTGGCACAGTCTGTTACAGTATGGTATTGTGTAAGAAGTGCAGACAAACAATTTGTTTGGGAATATGGTTGGTATGCAGGCTTCTGCAGACATTATCCAGCATTGTTTTAAGAGTGTCATGTTATATTTCTGCTGTTATACTTCTGTTCATTAACTTCTTTCTCTCTCTCTCTCTATATATATATATATGTAATGTCCCCTACCTGATTAACATAATTTACCTATTTCAATATACTAAAATTGATTGAGAGACTAATCATGAGAACCAGTCATTGATATTCTTCAACTTATTAATTATTAAGAAGTGCTTATTTATCTTCGTCATTAGATAATTAAATTCATTATTCATAGTTCTTAATATAGATATCAAACCCTGCTACTACTTCAGTTTTAAGGGAGAAGGTTTATGTATGTTACCAAAGCGCTTAGAGACCAACTACAATAGGTTCCCTCAAAGTTTACAGATCCAAGCCCTTACCTATCTTGGGTCTATACCCTCAAGGCTTATGGGTCGCTGATCCCCACCCTATCTTAGGACTTAACCTATCGCTTGGATTTAGACTGCCCCTCTTTGGAACACCTCATCCCCGTCTTCATAAATACTGATAATAGCAGCAAAAATGAATAGTATATACATATTCTTCTTAATGTTTATTACCTTAAGAGTTCTTTCTGATTTACAATCTAGTATTATTATTTTTTCTAATCAAGACATATATTTTTTCCAGACATTATTATAAATATATAACTGCAGAACAGTTCTCAGAAAGAAGCCTCGATATTATAATAATTTATGAATAAAACATACCGATGGCCGCAAGATACAACAATCTGCTTATAACCACCGATCTCTATTTTCTTTCCTTATCATTCGATGCCTTCTTCCCCCTGGGAATCCTGTCCTTATAACCTTTTTCAATGGTCTTGTGTGCAAGGACGTGGCTCTTAGTCAACACCCTTTCCTTGCACCCCCTTTCGTCATCATGAGTTTCTTAATAAGCTGTTGCTAAGAATTAATGGAATTGTGCCTTTTCAAACAGCACTTCAATACTTGGGATTTATTTATTATATTATTTAATATTAATTATTATTGATTATAAATTAATATTAAATATTAAACATTGTTGATAAATTAATTTTTAGATATTGATTATATAAGAATATAAGATAGAAATTGGTTACATAAGAAATAAATTAATAAGATGAGAAATAAGATAATTGGTTATATATCAATATTTATGTAGGGATATTACAGTCCTTCCCTCCCAAAATTGCTTGTCCTCAAGCAATGATCATTCACTAAATTTTCTTAATGTAAAGGTTCCTTACTAACTCTAACTGATTTGTAATCTTAAGAAGAGTTTTCTCTCATCAATTTTAATTGTAAGAACTATGTTTAGTTGCTTCCTTGAGACAAACAAAAGTGAGAAGCATGACACACATCTATGACCTTCATATTCCCTTTGGTTACTCTTGTTATTCGTATTCTAGATTAACTAAAAATATAGAGCCAAACACAGAGCATACACATGGATATATGAAGACATAGAGCATACACGGAGTATACACGTGAATATACTCATTGTTAGACCCTTTTTATTGGCTAGAATGCATTCATTATTTTAGCCTTACCCTGCAAGATGGCAAGATCAAGTCTCTGATACCATTTATAATGTCCCCAACTAGGGATTACCTGAATTTCATCCTAAATTAGTAATTCCATAATATAGTTTATCATTTTTTCAAATTATGAGAGTGACTTAATCTATTCATTCAATAAATTTACGAATTGACGAATAAATACATGGATTAATAGCACATATATTACAAAGAGTGATAAACATGTCTTTCTACCTATAACCAATCATAGTTTAGTTTGGTAGGAAAGCCTTGAGAGGGTGCCTATAAACTGCTCAACCCAACTAAGCCCAAGAGTGCGCAGCGTCCCACTATGACAACTCACCTCTTGGCCCACAAGAGGCAGGAACGTCCCACTATGACAATTCCATCCCTTGGGGTGGCCTACTTAGCTTGGGAAAACTGGTAAACTGCAATTCCCTAACATACTTCCTCCATTCATTCCTTTGATTGATTACGAGATAAGACACGCATATATAAATAATCTAAGAAAATATAATCAAGTATATATATATATATATCAAGCCAATATAAATCTTGCTAACATCATTATCATATATCAATCTATTATCCTTATTCTAATTTGAATATATATATATATAAAATTATATTACCAATATATTTGGTAATTACCTACTATATAAGTTATTAACACCACTTCTACCTATTGTGGCTGTAAAAGTAGACAGATCTGGTCTGCCACAGTAATGAAATTAAATATGACTATCATCGTATTGCAGTCTATATTAATAGTATTATTAAATTCTGCATGATAATATTATCAGGCCTCATATATGAAGCATACTTAATGAATAAAATTTCAATGAATTAGAATTAATCTTTATCTATATTCTGATTAATTGTTCGCAATGTTTAGAGTGTGCTCAGTCCCATATCTTACCATGTTTTATTTATATTAATTTGCTGTGATTCTGTAAATCTGATTAGAGTTATTATTTTAGTGCTGTGTGTTGGTTTTTGTAGCTAGGTCGGATCCCTTCTGGGGGCCGACCTACTACACAAATATCAATTGGCCTGTAGGCCTTGATATTTGTATATCTCAGCGATTATTTCCTATATTGGTCAGGCCCTATTTGGGCGTAGCATTCATGTAATTGTAATAGGGCATGACCTATTTGATGCAACTTGCTTAAGGCAAGACCTAAGTTATAACGTGTGAATATCTATTTTGTATTATTGTAACTTGGTTCCAAATTATATGTGGCTGACCTTTGTGTATGATCCCATATAGAGGAAGGTGACTTGTAGTCACAAAGTAATACAAGTTGTAAGGAAAAATCATCTCTGATTCTGCGAGTTCCTGGAAGATCAGCGAATTTGTTATAGAGGTCAGCGAATTGGTCTCGGACATCAGTGAGCTGTCTTGATCATCAGTGAACACTCCTAGAAGATCAGCGATCAGCATTTAGTGACCAGCGATCATCATCAGAGGGCAGCGAATTTGATATAAGGCACAGCGAACCTCATATCTACTGAGAAAAGTTAGCTACATCATCTAACCTGCCCTAGAACCTGCCCTAGAACCTGCCCTACTGGTGATTGAAGATCAATTCAAGTTCAGAACAGAATCAGATAAGTCTGTTTGCTCTTGCCCTCGGGGGGCAAAATTGTAATTAATCATCTACCTTATTCTAATCAGATCTGAGATTCTTTGTTGCTGGGTTTTTCCTCCAAGAGGGAGGTTTTCCTAGGGTATAGTTGTGTTGTGTATCCTTCTTATTGTGCATTTTTGTTTTCTGCTCTTTAATTGTTAATCTGATCATTAAAAACTAACACTGTGAACATACAGTTATTAAAATTATCATTATTATGCTGTGAACGCATAGTAATACTATGAATTTAATTAAAGTTATTATCTTTATACTGTGAACATGTAGTGTAGTGGTTCATACCTGCTATCTCTCTTACGGGTAGGGAGTTACCTCTCATGCCTGTGTGAATGCCTTCCCAAGGCCATCGTACTCCCTCTTGTGTTTCTCCTTTCCTCTCGTGGCATTTCTTTTTTCCTCTCTCCTCCCTACTATGAACGTGATTGAAATCGCTCTTATGAACGTGATTGAACGTGGATTGTGCCTAACTTCTTTGAACTGCGTGTAAGGTTGATGGTTTTTGATATTAAGCACTAAGATTGGGTGACCATTGTGCATTGGATAGAGTATGCTAGAAAGGAAATTGTTTGTTGGGTCAAGTTTGCTCATTGGCATACAACAAATTGTCATGTTGCCTTCTCATCTATAAAGTGTTTTCACCTTAAAAAAGTTGTGGGCTTGTCGAATACGAAGACTACTGCAAAATTGTAGCCACATGGCATCATGCAATTTGTTATGCACCCATGGACCTACTGTATATGATTGTCAATGGACCGTTGAACCAATAGGAATCAACCAAGTACATGCCACCTATCCATGTGTTCATATTGAAAAGCCAAGCAGCCATTGATAAGATATGTTGAGGTCCCATCATTTGCATCACCTTAGAGACGCATGGCATGATGTAGTTAGTCAATGTGCACCCATCCCACCTAAGTTGTCCATGCCCTTACTTGTGGTCTAGTGAAAAGCCACCACATATGTCATATCAATAGTTTGATTGCTAGCACCATTAATACTATAGTTAAACATTATGTAGCTTGAAGGAGATTGAACAATTGTCAATGAGCAAGGCTAGGATCTAACGATTAGATTTCAATGGGCCAAATGAAGTTGAATGAAATAATTGCCTACTAGGGTTGTCTCAGCCACTACAATAAGAATTAGACATGTAGCCTTAGAGTACAATCCTTATCGATATAGCACCAAGTTCTCGTGTAGACCTATCTCATCATTACATTGATGCCCCTAGATGGGATTAATAAAGTAATTAATGTTATATTAATGGTCATTTAGGAATATTTAGTCTATTAGGTAGTTTCGAATTTCTTAGTTAGTTGTTTTAGTTCTTTTAGAATGTTTCTATTTTCTTTCTTCATTATTTCTCTATATAGGAGACTTCGTCTCCATTTGAAATCATTCAATTAATCAATAGTGAAATATCATTACATGGTATCAAAGCGGGGAACATTTTTTTGACGAATTTTTAAAATTCGTGGCCTCCTTACCTAGAATTTTTTCCAGAAGTTTTTTAATTGATTTTTTTTAATGAAAAAATCATTGTTTTTTTTGTTACCTGAAATTTTCAGAAGTTTGATTTTTTACAAAAATTCTGGGTGGATTCTCCCACATGGGGTTTCTGTTGTAGAATCGAGGGTTTTGGAGGCGTCATTTCTTTTTGTCTCTACGTCTCTGCAAATCGCGTGGTGATTTTTTTTGTCGAGGTCGAGTGTGTGTTTCTTGTGCATGGGTTTGTCGAAATCATGTCATTTCTTCTCTTCTAAGTTGTGATGGACACGTGCAAAGTGTTTCTAGGCACGCGTGAAGTTTGTTATTCATGGGTTTTCTTTTTTAGTGGTTGTGTCAGGACGTGAACGCTGTTTGAAATCGCTGTCTTCTGCATGAAGGGTTTTTGCTCGTGTTTGCACTGTGTGTTGCCTCTAGTTTTCTCGATGACACAATTGCTTTTTGCCTACGTTTTTACGTGCGATTGGAGCATTTCCGCCCTCGTCTGGTTTTGTCGAAGTGTTTTTTAGACCTGCGATGGTTGTCTGTAGTCTTTGTGGACGCGTCTGTGTTTTCTTGCGCCAATGTGTATTTGCTCACGTCGGATCTGGTTGCTGCGTGAAGGGTTTTTTTCTGGCAGTCTGCGCGACATTTTTTTCTTTTTTACTGCGCGATTAGGTTTTTGGGGGGGGGGCATCTTTCTGTTTGTGGGTTTTCTGATTTCTCAGTCTGTGATTGATTATTCAGTGCAACCTTTGTTTTTGTGCCCCTCTTTGAGCGTCAAGGGTTTTTGAAAATCTGCTGTCAATGCTATTCCTTCTGCGAGAATGATTTGTTTTGTGATTTGGGTTTTGTGTGATTTTCTCCCAAAAATCGTAATTTTTTTGTAAAAGGGTATTTACCATTTTTCCTCAAAAAAATGAAGTTTTGTATTCTAAGCAATTTTGTTTTGGGATTTGTGCCAGATTGGTTTGACTGATTTCAACCTGAAAATCAGATTTTTTGACATTTGTACAAGCTGCTCGTTGAAGGTTTTTACTGATTTTTGACAGAAAAATCACTCTTTTGAAGCTCGTGTTTGCCTCGTTTTTTGTGCATAAGAAAACAAGAGGGATGACGTCGTTGACCAACATCATGTTGCAGGGCAATCAGCGGTTCAACGATAGGAACTACAATACCTGGAAGCAGAGGATGCTCTGAATTTTTTATTATTGGTGTCTTGATCAGATTGTCCTGGGTAAGTATTCTTGTCCCATAGTGGCAGGTAAAGACTGGGACAGGTTTGATGAACATAACCGAGAAGCGGTTATGTTGCTGAAACTATTGGTCACCAATGATTTGCTTCTAGAGGTGCCATCTGGCAAGACTACTGCAGAGATTTGGGCGCACCTAAAAAGTTTCCATGAAATGTTAGTTAAAAGGCGAGCTTTCTTTTTGAAGAACATGTTGTTTTCCCTTATGATGGATGGATGAGAAGATGTCTTTGCAGGAGTATCTTATGAAGATCAAGGATATACATGATCAACTGGTGGCCATTGGTCGCAAGATGGAAGAGGAGGACATGGTGGTGATTACTTTGAGGAGTCTACCATGCTTCTACGAACACTTTATTGAGACGCTCAACATTACTTGCACTAATGTTGACTTGAACTTTGATGAGTTGTGCAATAAGCTATTGCAGCAAGCTAGGTGGAGACAGTAGCTTGGTAGCAACAGTGACATGGTCAATGCGGAACAGGTGTTTACTGCCAAGGATAAAGGCAAAGGCGAGCTCACTCAGTAGAAAGGACAATGCACATCTAAGGAAGGTTCCAAGAAGAATATCACTTGTCACTATTGTGGGAAGTTTGGTCATATCCAGAGGTTCTGTAGAAAGCGGTTGGTTGATCAGAAGTCCAACCAGGGAGAGTCTTAGCAGCAGGCTCATGTTGCAGAGCATTTTGAGGAGAAATCGGCCTTCTATGCCTTTTGAAAGTTTTGTCTTCTATCAGGGTAGCTAGTAAAATGACCATTAAGGGAGGGTAATAAAGTAATTAATGTTATATTAATGGTCATTTAGGAATATTTAGTCTATTAGGTAGTTTCGAATTTCTTAGTTAGTTGTTTTAGTTCTTTTAGAATGTTTCTATTTTCTTTCTTCGTTATTTCTCTATATAAGGAGACTTCATCTCCATTTGTAATCATTCAATTAATCAATAGTGAAATATCATTACCAGGGATATTAGCTTGCTTCACAAAATTTTAAAAGCAAAACTTAAACCCAAGCAGTTTCTGATCACTGTGATCCCTATGTGGGCAAGGTGAGAGCATACGGTAGCTGAGATGTGAATAATTAGCAATAAATTTCACTTAGTGGTCACAAGCCACATAGTTTACAATTCATATGAAATTGGAAGATAGAACACTTACTCTTGTGGTAGGCCATCCAAAGCAAGTCTGCAACTATTAAATCAAGATGTAATGGGCACCCCCAGTTTGGCACTAAATTTATGTCCTTTTTACTTAGTGTAATTTTGTCAAACAGTTGGCTTGCAGGCTGACTACTGGATTTTTTGGTTCTTGATTTGCAATAGGATAAATTGGATAAATTGATATTTATTGTAAAGCTTTCAAAGTTTATTCAATATAAAAACAACCAGACATATCAAATACCAAAAACAAGAAGATTAATGCTGATGGTATTTATTTAATTCCAACCCCAAGCATACAAATCAGATCTGAAGAATATTACAGACCATATGATAATAAACAAATTCAAACCTGAACTCCACAAGTATAGAACCTGCTGAAAACACTGTTCACACACTGTAGCTGCACTATTCACGGCACTGTTCACATTACTGTTCACGTTACTGTTCATGGCACTGTTCACAGCACTGTTCACGCACTGCTCACAGCAACTCATATATCTTCACTATCACCTTCAAACTGCTCCAAAATCTTCTTAAATCTGCCTTGTGAAAATCTAATGAACCCAGTGTGTTCCTAAATGAAAAAACCATAAATTCCCCTGACTGTATCTCACAACAGCGAGAAGAATGTTAACCAAGAGGGATTTCGTCCTCCAAGCCCAACGAATCAGATTTCTCAAGAAATCCAACAACAAGATATTAAATCTTCTCCAAGCATACCCCAAAGAGAGCTTTCAACCTCAATTTATATCTTCTTCCTGGATGCAAACACTTCATTTCCTAAATGTGGGATAATACATTTTATAATAAAATATTATTTCCCACAATGTACACATTAAAGGGAACTTTTAATATTTTAAACATTACTTTATATTCCCAACCTTATAATATAACGATAAAGTTAAATATTTAATTTAACTTTACACTTTATCGTTAAATATTAAAACATTGTTGATAATCCCTTTAAATCATTGTTGCCTTCAAATATTTTTTTACTGATAATTATGCCAACTAGGGAAACACTAGAAATTTCAAGTCACTGTTTGGAGACTAACTTACTATAAATAGTAAGTGTCTAGAAACCCTGTCAGAGCAGCACCGATTGGCCTGAAACTGAAAACACCTAGGCCAAAACACCTCAGGATCCCACCAATGTCCTTGTTAGCCTTCGGGACCGTGTCAGAATAGGCTAATGACACCCCATATCATGTTGCGCTAAAAAGGGGACATTACACACAAGATAAGGAAATGCTGATATTGGTGGCTACGCCATCCATTCTCCATTACAATGTTAGTGCTGATATTAATGAGAAATTTGGTGGTGAACCTTCTAGTATCCACTTACAATATTAATGCAAATATTTCTGGTGGCTATGCGTTACAGATCATAGTTGAAAATCTCGGACTCGCCTCAGACTCGGCAAACCAAAATTTTGGACTCGGACTCGGACTCGTGAAAGACTCGCGAAAGACTCGGCAAAAAAAAAAAACCGTAGTTTTACAAAAAAACATAAAGAAATTAATGCATTTAGAGAACATGAGTGCCATAATTGAAACATTACACATGTCATATGATCTACAAAGTACAAACACGCAATATTTGAAATTTCATCATTCATGGCAGCATATTCAAGTTTCAAGTTTCAACTCTAAAATGTATAATACTATAATGGCAGCATAAGTATATAAATGTTCACAAAATTACATATAATGATATGTCCAAGTCCAACTGCAAATGTGAAAAACAGCAATGTGAATGAACAAACCAAAGAGAAGACTACATCTTCCTCTTTGTATTTTTCCTAATATAGCTCAATTTTTCAGGCCTTGAGCTAGAAGTAGTAGCAGTGGGTGTTGTGGTATCTAAATGGTGAGATGATTCTTCTTCAAAGTCACAGTCCTCATCATCATCCTCATCTTCGTCCTCATCTTCATCCAATCTTGCTCCTTCTGCATCTTGTGCTGCTCCTCTCTCTATTTCTGCAATTTCTTCTTCGGTAAGGAGGACATCATCACCATCATTTTGTTCATTCATGGTCCAATCACCATATGGATCAATTTCATCCAAGTCAATGGCCTCATGTGAAACACCCTCCACCTGTCTAACTCGAAGGCGAAGGTTGTACCGAACAAATACTAGATCATTGAGCCGCTTTTGTGACAATCTATTTCTCTTCTTTGTGTGAATGCTTTCAAAGACACTCCAATTTCGTTCACACCCAGAAGCACTGCATGGCTGAGACAAAACACGGATAGCTATCTTTTGAAGATTAGGCGTGCCGGCACCATAATTCTCCCACCATAAATCTACAAAAAACATTTAGAAATATTAGAATTGAGAAAAAAATGTAACAGTCAAGTTTGTAGGTTTTTTCTTGCACTATTGAACTAAGTTACTAAATGTTTTACCTGGTTGTTGTTTTCCTCTCCTATCAATTGCTAGTTGTGATGAGAAGAGTCTCCCCTCTGCACTTTTGTAGATCTTGAACAATGGAATGAACATTTCCAAATTCAGAAATAGATACTAGATAGTCAAAGTGTCAAACTCAAATTCAATAATGAACATTTCCGAATTCATAAATAAAGATAGAGCAATTGCAAATGTCAAATCTCACCTCCAACTCATCAAGAACCTTGTCTCTCAACTCAGGATCAGGTGTCATCTTATCAATGCATGTAATAACACCTGCCATGACCTCCTCATCAGCCCTAAATGAATCAGAGAAGTAGAATTTCGGGTTCAAAAAGTAGGCGAAGGCATGTATCGGTTGGTGGAGTTGGTTTGTCCACCTACGATCAATGATGCGCCAAAAGATTTCACATTTTCTTGCATTTCCACGATAGTAATGTGAAATGGCCTCTTTGGCCCTATCCATGGCCTCATAAATGAAACCCATTGGCATGCCCTCTCCATCCACCATACGAAGAACCCTCACCAAAGGTTCTGTCACCTAAAAAAATAAAAACAAATTTTAAATTAATACAAAATCAACCCCTAAAAAATAAAATCAGCAAATAGACAAGATTGTATAAACTTTACTTTTGTGTTTGTTACTTACCGCAGTCAACTCCTCTCCACTTTTATTGAACCCATCATCAAAAACAATGGTCACAATCTTCTCTGCTTCAGGTCTTTTGGAGTATGCAGACCCCAACCAAGCATCTGACACAAACATCTGCTTAAGATGAGGAATGGCACTAAGAATGCTCTGCAAAGTGATGAAGTGGCTAGCAAATCGTGTCACTCCAGGTCGCACAAGGTCCTTGCCATTTGTGTATTTTCTCATCAAAGCAAGCACCCAAGTATGGTTGTAGATGAATTTGGTGACACTTTTTGCATCTTCAACCACCTTCTTCACCCATCCAATCTTCCCAATGTCCTCTAGCACCAAGTCCAAGCAATGTGCAGCACAAGGACTCCATGTAATCGAAGGATGCCTCTGCATAAGCATTCTACCTGCAGATACATATGCAGCTGCGTTGTCCGTGATAATTTGGACAACATTCTCAACTCCAACTTCTCGAACCACACCATCCAATAGATTACACAAAGTCTCTGCATTTTTTATTTCATTTGAGGCATCAACAGACTTTATGAATACCATTGCACCATTTGAAGCCACCAAGAAGTTGAGAAGAGTCCTATTCCGTCCATTTGTCCATCCATCAGATAAAATGCTGCATCCTTTTCTCTTCCAATACCTTTTCTGATCATCAACCACACCTTCTGTATTTTTCACAGCTTTCTCTAGCAATGGCCCACTGAAGTCATGACCTGTTGGGGCCTTAAACCCCTTACCCGCCACTGTACATGCATTAACAAAACTTTCCCAATACACATTGTTTGCTGCATTGAAAGATAGATTATTGTAAAACCAAAAGTTTGAAGCTGCTATCCGTGCTTGTTCATGCTTCTCTTTATTCCATCTTGTACCTTCAAGTGAAGGTTGTGCACCTGGAACATTGTGTGGTACAAAAAAATTAGGGTCTGATCTAACAGGAGTGCCACTAGCCTCACCCTCATTGTCACCAAAAGATGAAAGTGACAGACGACCCCGACTATGACCAATGGGACCCGAAGTGGACAATGTGGGATTCATTGCAGCTGCTATGGCTTCTCTTGCTTTTTGCCTTTCTTCCTTATGCATATCATTCTCAGCAAGAATGGCCTTCATCTCTCTAATAATTTCAGGAGTTGATTTGGGGCATGCCTCCACACCATATCCAGGTATTTGTGCAAGGTGGTATTTTAATCTATTGATTCCATCAGTCATCCATCTTGTGCATTCGGTGCAAGTGACCTCCCCCTTTTTGCTTCCTGCAATCCCATATTTCCAAGCTTTATCTCTTTGTCTTCCTGACCTTGGGGTTGCCCTTGGAGTTGAACTTGCCATTGCTGATTTAACATGAAAAAAAAAAATCAGCAGGGTTTTATGGAAAATCAACAAAAAAAATGACAATGAATCATTTGGGAAAAATAGCATTCAAAAACAAGAAAAAAAAAAGAGGAAATAACTTAGGAAAGAAAATAGAAAAAAATTTGGCAGCATATCCCCTTGTTTTTCAAGATTTTTTTCAGTTTCAAAACAATGAAATGATTCAAATGAAAAAAAAAAAGAAAGAGAAAAATCCTTACCTAGATCTCTCTTGCTGATTTTTCCTTCTTCCCTCTACTCCTCCAAACCCTTCTAACCTGCTCCAGCAAAAAAAAACCCAAATTGAAGTCAAAAAATGAAAAAAAAAAGTGGTTTTAACCCCCACGGGCGCGTTTTTTCTGGGCCCGCGAGTCCCTGTGAAAGACTCGCGAGTCCGAGCGAAAGACTCGCGCGAGTCTTTGCGAAAGACTCGCGAGTCTTTCGCAGGGACTCGCCTGGACTCGCCACGCGAGTCCTAGGCGAGTCGACTCGGCTCGCCAAAGGACTCGCGAGTCCGAGGCGAGTCAAAGAGTTTTAAAACTATGTTACAGATTGAAACAACTCCATTATAAACTGGCTGTAAACCAACCAGTATTACATATTTAAACATTATATATGAATACTGAAGTATCCTACAATATCTCTTTATTTTAACAGCAGCTAACTCCATTGACAATAATAATAATAATAACCAAAATATCAAATCCAACAGCCTTGAGTAATCTGAGTTCAAAGAACATGGTGAAAACATAATACCCAATATTGTACGGCTGTCTTGGAGCGATAGCAGAGATCTGAAGGTGCTATTTAAACTGTATGGCCAAATTAAGTGATAATATGGCTGCATGTAGATGAAAAATAAACTGAAACAACAGCAACCAATCATAAATTGCAACCATTTAGCCAATGTTAATGCTGCACGACCTGATTTCTGGCTGTAGTTTGTGCCCGAACTGATTGTGACTTCTTTGAAGATGTATGATAGGCATACAATGACTATGGCGCTAAAAAATTGTTGCAGCTCTTCTCAAATGCCAATTGCTCTATAATACTATATTATATTATTAATGCCTGACCTACTGAGTATGGCCTGAAACTGGAACTGTATGGCCACAATTCTGTCTTTAAAAACAACAATGAGAATGGTATGGGGAGATAATAAACTATTATGGTACACTTTGGATACACACAATTACATTACCAGTAATAAAATGAAGCAGTTGAAAATAACAGCAAAATATATTAGATAATCAGCTGCAAATATCACAATGCCATCCCTTAACTTTGTACAGCTTGCACAATAGAAGCAAATAGGTACTGCAAGTAATGATGCAATGCCCCACCTAGAAATTAAGGCATTACGTTGCAAACAATATGAGGAAAATATTTGTAACCATGGCAAGTATTGTAATTCCATGCATCTAAGGAAAATGAGTCATGAGTTGTGAAGAATATTATTTGGAAGATGTAAAAGCATAGCTATAGTCAGATTTGAAAACAGAATTATAGGGATGGTGACAAACATAATTATGTTAAAGGTCATCATCATGGACATGGAGGTCATGGGTATGACTGATGGTATGGTGATTCCGATGGTTTTTGATGATTCTGAAGATAAGGATGATTGGAAAGGAATGTTCTACTTGTATGAAAATGTAGGATACAAGATTGAGAGTGAGGTCACAGGTGGTAGCATGATCTGCATTCACCAATCAATGTTTTGGAGTGAATTCTTTCATTGGTGGCATAAGTGCTGAAGAAGATTGCAGCCTTTCCTTCTGCTAGACTAAAGAGGTTGCAGCTTCATACCCATCCTATCTCAGCCTGCACAATCATATAATCCCAACCTTACGCTATATCCTGGATTGAAGAATTTGAGCAGTTTCCTTAAAGAAGTCGATTAAGATTAATTGGGAAGTGATTACCAAAGGTCTGAAATAATGATTACAACAAACATAAGGCCGCAGTTAATTATGAGGTATGCCCCTTGCAAGGGCAATGGTTTGGATGAAGGGTTGTGACCCTTTCATCATAAAGATATAAATAAGAGAGTCATTTGTTAAAGCATGGAATAGGAACGAGAATATAACAAAAACTCAGATCATTAACAAAGGATCGATCAAAAGGATCGTCCATTGAATCAAGAAATAAAGATTTGATTTGGATAATAAGGTAGTAAGAAATCGAATTATTGTTTACTGCTATATCCAATAAATAAATTAAATACAGGAAATAATAATATAGATAACAATGCATACCAGATACAGGAGAAAAATATATCTTTATTCGTGCATGAAATTATCACAGAGAAGACTAGAGATGGCTGGCCAAGGATTACAATGGATTTGACTCTATCATACTACCTTCCTTGACGTACACAATATATTTAAAGGACTCGACGGTTGTGTTGACGTGTATTTTGTACACCATCATACACAGAATAAAATACCAATAGGCATCTTATCCTCTCTTGAGAAAATAGTCTCTAACTGCTGAAGATTCGCATAAAGGATCAGTTAGGTAGACTCCAAGGTTCTTTTAGTAGGGTCTCTACGTGTGGACAAGCTTCCAGCGGTATGATGTGATTTGCTGTTTCCTCCAAGGGGCCTTACGTATTCCGAAAGCTAAAGATTTGCTAAACTAAGAAACTTTTCAAAAATAACAAAAGAGTAGGGTTTGAAAGAGGTCTAATCTAGTCTAACCCTATGAATGACTTAGTATGGACAAGACTTGGCGAGATTCAACCAACTTCAATTTTGCCATAAGATAACAACTCAATTGAAATTAGTGCGATCTTCTAAGGTAATAAAATGATATTCAATGCATCAAAGATCATGGACACTACCACAAAGGTACATATCCAAGATACAATAATGATTGAAGATTAAGGGTTCAAGGTATTCTCCAGTCGACCACGCAAGGCGTTCCTACAATCAGCAAGAAGCTAGTGGTTTGGATTACGAATCCTACCAAAAATCAAGTCTCACACTATGTCCTTCAAATTAACAAGCTACTTTGATTGAGCATGATTCAAGTAAATTGAACAACCATGAAGATAACCAAGAAAGTTGCAACGAAACACCATAACTTCAATATTTCATTGATTTCCAAATCATCATATACAACAATTTGCTTGAATTTCTCTCTTCAAAACTCAATCTTGCTACAAAATAAAATTGCTTCTAACTCTAATCTCTCTTCTCTATTACATCAACTACTGACTATTACACTATTAACTATTACCAAATGAAATGAAAAATGGGGGTATAAATAGCATCCCCAATTACAATGAAAGGTCCAGATTGAAAGTAGATCAACGGTCAAGATCATGACACCTAAACCCTATTTAGGGTTTGTTACAAATGGCCTCCTTTTTACTGAACAATATTAAATACATAGCCAAATATTAAATTTGGCACAAAAACCTAGGAGACATAAACCAATGACAAATAAGATGCCATGTCATCTATAACAACCTTTCATCTAGAATCTTATTCCCTTTCCAATGTTCTTTTTTGGCATATGCAATGAATCTTGTCACGATTCCTTCGATTTCTGCAATTGGAATCTCGGGAAGATTCTTCATACTCTCTTTTAAGTGGATGACCTGATCGAATGCATCTAGAAGAGCTGCGTCCCAAGTAGATTCAAGTTCCTTTGTTCTTTCAATCAGGAGCATGGTGGCAAACATTTGATCATATTGCTCATCTGTAACATTTGCGTCCTTGCAAAAGATGACTTTGATTCTATCCTCTAGCTCCTGCATATCCACATCTGTCTCGACCTCGATCCTTCTGCCAAGAATGGTACGAAGTACCTCAAATACTCTGTCCTGGATCGGATTGATCACCTCTTCAACTCGGCCACATCTAACACTGATGTCTTCAAAGAAAACACTCTTCATATGGAGTAAGGTTGACCAATGAAACAAACTGTGAGATTCTCCCTCCAAGATCTTCTCCTGCGCTAAAATCTTCCTTGAAGTATGTCTAATAACTTTCAAGACAGGAATGATGACATCTTTGGTATGGGCAAATGCAGCTACTGTTATCATCAAATTGTGGATTATCTCAAGAACTTGGATAGCTTGATGAATAATCTTCATCATCCTTGTTACAAACTCTATGGCCACTGTATGAGATCTATCCATCCAATTACTTGTACGTTGGACCATGTTCCTGAATCTCTCTGCCTCACTGATTGATTGAAGTGGAAGTGCTTGCACTGGTGATCTAGCTGGATCCTGACGTCCCAGAGGTTCATTGATGTGACTGAAATACGTCCTCCATGCACCTCTCTCTCTCTCAAGCTTTCTATTCTTCTCCATTTCTTCTCTAAGCTTGTCTTTCAATGCTTCAAATGAGTCGGTAGCATCATCTAAAGTCTGCTCCTAGCTCAAAAGTCTGTATATCATATTCTTCTGCTAGGATCTCACCTTCATATTTGTCTGCTGCCGGTGTAGCTATCTGCAATTTCCTGGATCCAGTCTCATCTCGAATCATCTTGGACATCTTGGTAGCCTTTCTCTTCTCTGTTACTTCGTGTGAACGTCCAACAAG
Organism: Cryptomeria japonica; assembly: GCF_030272615.1. Classification (NCBI taxonomy): domain Eukaryota; kingdom Viridiplantae; phylum Streptophyta; class Pinopsida; order Cupressales; family Cupressaceae; genus Cryptomeria; species Cryptomeria japonica. Next base: position 661,801,671 of record NC_081415.1, read on the forward strand.
GCTCTCTAAATCAATTGCATTGTCCTCGTCCTCTGATACGATCACCTTGGTTAATCTTTCCTTCAACCAATCTGGGATAATTGATCTTGTTTCTTGAACTTGAATCTCTTTATGCACTATTTCTTCTTGTCTGGGAGGAGATGTCATTTCGTTGTCTTCTTCTAACTCATAGTCCTGGAGAGATCCATCTGGTGACCCTTGCTGTGCCTGTCCTCCTTCCTGCCTGTCGTTCTGTACCATAGACTCCATGGATTCTTCCACTTGAATTGTTCTCTTCTCTGGTCTAGAAGATGTACCGGATGAACGATCTCTGTTAGCCTCTTGTTTCTTCTTGGAAGATTCTCTCTTTCCAGGTCTCTCTTTCCTCTTCGAACCTCTTGGATGGAGATTGCCCTCACTGGCACATCGAAGGTCTCCTTCACCTGAATTTCTAGGATTAGGATTGCCTTCACTCACACTAGCTCCACCTTCGGCTGGTTTCTCTTCCAAAGTGAAAGTCATAGCTATGCCTTGTTCTCTCAATTTTTTGATGTTGTATGTCAACCCATCTGCGAGTACAAGACAAGACTGGTGCCATCAAAGTATCTAAATCCACGACCTCGGGCTCATTCCAATCTAACCTTATTGTTTTGCTTTCTTGATCATAGGAAGACTGGATATGTCTGCCACTGTCCTGAGCTTGGTCGGCCACTCTGTAAATCCTGCATTTCCTGATGAAATCCAAAGGTAATCTAGAATGCATTTTCCGTTTCACTTCAAGATCATCTAAGAGATTCATCATAAAATCTTCAATTTGATACTCATGTCTAAACTTCCTGCCAACTATCTCCTCTAAATGTCCATGTGGATCAAAGCTTTCTCTCAGAGCAAAAGATGAAAAAGAATACAAGGCTAACTCCTTCTCTGCGTCATCCATGGCTAAAGCATTAGGACATACCTCAACCGAATTACCCAAAATGATAGGTACTGGAACTCCATTCTGATGTCTGTGTCTGAATGCCTTCACATATGCTGCCAACTGTCTTGTTACTTCAAGTAACACAATTCTATCTGTCGGATATCTCGGCAACATGTATGGAGGTAAAGGACATCCATGCACCCTAATATAAGTGAACTTGGGAAACTGAATGAACCAAGCACCGTACCTCTTTATGAATTCCTGGGCATCCTGAGATAACCTGTTGTGAATTCCTCCTTGCAACGTCCTTGTGATGTTCATCGTGAAAGTATCATTAACCAACCTATAGTTGCTCCCTGGCGGATGATGCAAGTAGGCATAGGAATCACAAGCTCTGACCTCGCTGGGTCCTCTTCCAATCACTCCTCTGTGAGGTAGTCCTGCGTACTCAACACTCCTAATCAAGGCATAGATGACGTAAGAACTCATGTGGAAGGACTTAGTAGCCTTGAGTCTCCTCAACTGTATGTCCAAGCAATGACTAATAATCCTAGCCCAATGTATGGTACCTTTTCCCTGAACGATCACCTGGATGAAGTAAAACATCCACTTCTCAAAATAGAAGGCATGAGGGGCTCCTGTAACTCGGTTGAGCATGGTAATCAAATCTCTGTACTCCTCTTGGAAATCAATCCTGTGCGGTGTGTTCGGGACCTTGCTCAGACGGGGACGGCTCTTAAGTAGCCAGTTCTTATTGATAATGCTTAGACAAGCATCTGGATCATCTTCGTACATTGATCTGGCTCCTTCTGTGCTCTTGTATATCATGTCCCTGTGCTCTGGAAGATGGAAAGCTTCACTTATAGCTTCCTCTGAAAGGTACGCCAAAATGTTTCCCTCTTTGGACATGATCGTTCTGGACTGTGGATCATAATGACGAGCACACTCGATCATCAACTCATGGCACTGAACAGCTGGAGGAAAGCCGGCCGCCTTAATTTTGCCACTCTCTATTATTCTCCGGGCGACAGGCGATGGCTTGCCAATGTAAGGGATCTCTCGAAACTTCTTCGTGCTAAAGTTGCCTAAGTTTGTATCTCCAATGTGGCTCCACTTCGACACGATCTTGGTCTCCACTTCTTCGGTCTTCTGATCTTCTTTCATGAGAGCTGAACGACTGGTGGATGCTCCCGCCTTCGGGGTTGCCATACCTACACAACATTTCATAATGAGAAGCTAGATTTTGCAATAAATAACATAGATTAGAGAATAAATTTTAGGAAACTTCATGATTAGTCCTTGAATTATCATTTCCTAAAATGAAACGATTGAGCTAGGAATTCAAAATTTCAAAAAAATCAAAATTTAAAATATGACGATGAATAAATAAAACAATAAAATCAAATCGCCATACCTCAATAGAGAGCTAACTCTAGAATGCAAAAAGGACAAAATCGCCTAGGCAAAAAGATCGAAAATAGCCTTCAATGTAATCGCCTTAGCAAAATAGCAATTCGCCACCTTTTGAGTTGCCTTTGACGTGATCTTCAAAATTCGTTCAAATGGAACTTCAAGTTCGCACAAATAAATCTCCAAGTCTCGCACCACCTTTGGATGATGTTAGCGTCACCTTGGATGATAGTTCGCACCACCTTTGGATGATGTTAGCGTCACCTTGGATGATAGTTCGCACCACCTTTCTTGGAATGAAATTCGCACTTCTCCAAACACAATTCGCACTTTCTTCCTCCAATCGCATGTGTGAGATGATAAATAATATTGTGAAAATGAAGATTTCACCTCTCCCTTTATAGCGCTCACCTCACCATTCACCCCCAAGGCCGACTTGGTAAAAATAAGGCAATTTTAAACGATTTTTTAATAAAATAACAAGGCCGACCATTAAAATACCAAGCGCTCCAATCGATTTTTATTAATTAATTAATTATTAAATGCCTTTTATTTTAATTAATAAATTCGATTTTTTTTAAAGGCAAAATAATTAATAAATATTAAGCGCAATATTTAAATGCTAATTAATTGAGTTTTTTTTTTGAATTTATCAAACTTTAGCATTTAAAATGAATTCAAAGATGTTTATTTAGCGCCAAAATTTTGAAAATGGTAGATACGTACCTCATCGCCCTGGTCCCTTGGAGAGGGACAGGAGCGATCCACTATTTTGGTCATGATTCTTGCGTTTTTGTCGTTCAAAGTCTTCATCTCCGCGTTCAAATCAACCACTTTGTCGGGTCCTTCGAGTTTGATTGTCTTGCTTGTGTGAACAAATGCCTTTATAACCATCATCGCTCTGGTCCCTTGGAGAGGGACAGGAGCGATCTTCATGTTTTCACGTTGATCTTGCATCTTCGAACTCCAATTTTCATCATAAGGCAAATAATAACATCGCTTGTTCATTCCATGCTCGTCCCACTTGCTTTTCACAAGACATTTTGATGTTTAAAGGATCATCGCCCTTGTCCCTTGGAGAGGGACAGGAGCGATCCTTGTCTTTTCTCCATTTTAAGCTCAAATTGGTAATATTTAACGTCCATTTCCCTTTGCATCGCCTTCAAATGATGTCTAAAACCATGTGCGACTTTATCTTAACGTGATCTTCAAAGGATATCATGTGTTTTGGCAAATATCGCCTTGGTCCCTTGGAGAGGGACAGGAGCGATCTCCATGTCCTGGCTCAAATTTGTAAACATTTGATCTTCGTTCTTCGTTCACTGTCTTCCAAAGGACGTCCTTTACTTCGCCAATCCTTTCATGGTCTTGATTTTGAAGGAGCATGAGTGTTTTTGCAAAAATCGCTTTGGTCCTTGTCCAAAGGACAGGAGCGATATAGCTTCTTGGTACAAATTGGTGATCGTTTGACGTTTGAAGCCTTTGGTATATCACCTTCGAAGGACGCCTTAGACCTTTTACCACCTTGCAAAACCTTGACCTTACGTGATATTTGAGAGATTTGGCTAATATAATCAATATCGCTCTGCAAGGTTTTGAGTTTGTTCTTGCATTCTTCAGCTTGCCATTGTCTTCAACGCATGAAATAAAGTCCTTTGATCCTCCTTGATTGCTTGATGCTTGACAAACTTTCAAAATTTATGCCTTTATGCAAATTTCGCTCTGGTCCCTTGGAGAGGGACAGGAGCGAACTAGGGGTCTTAGTATAATTCCTTCAACGTTGGCAATTTTGGATACTTCGTGCTTGATGAAGATGCCTTAAGACGTTCTTGCCACCTTGTTCTTCATCTTGAAATGTCTTGAATTTGGAGGAACGGTTTTGAACTTGAAGAAAAGGCAACAAACTCATTGTATCGCCCTGGTCCCTTGGAGAGGAACAGGAGCGATCCTGCTCTTGTGGGCTTCATTTCACTTCGTCATCTTCAAAACTTATATTCAACGGATTCGTAATGTACCCCTTTATTCATCCATGCCTTGAGATCGATTGTAACTTGGCAAGAAAATCATCTATAACAAAAATCGCTCTGGTCCCTTGGAGGGGGACAGGAGCGAACTTAAGCATTTAGGGTCCTTGTTGACGTTTCATGATCTTCAACTTATCTTCAATGAGTTCATTTCACCTCTGTCCTTGCCTTCAAACATAAACTTGACTTGATCTTTGCCTGAATCTCGCCTTATGAAGAACATCGCTCTGGTCCCTGGGAGAGGGACGGGAGCTACAATGTACTTCGTCCTGGTCCCTTCCTGAGGGACAGGAGCGATTTTAGCATTCTGGGTCATTCTCCTTCATGTTTGCACTTCAAGTTATATTCATTCGATAAAACATATCCCCTTGGACATCTTCAAATCGTCAAGTCGTTGAAATCCTGCAAGGACGAAGCAATATTTGATTTGTAGCTCCGGTCCTTCACTGAGGGACAGGAGCGATTTTGATTCCTGGAGGCACCCCTGTGCTTGTGAAAATCTTCAATTTATATTCAACGGAAAGATCACGCCTTTCTCTATCATTTCCAACTCGAAATTCACCTTGACCCTGCAAGGACAGTAAGATATTCGAAAACGAGCTCCGGTCCTTCATTGAGGGACAGGAGCGATTCTGCTCCTACAGGCCAAAATATCATGATTTTACAAATTTTATCACTTCACACGGCGAAAACAAATCATTTACAATGCCCGAGATCAAAAATCAAAAAAGTCAAAATTTGGTCAAAACATTCAATCGGACAAAAATTCACATTTCACCTTCAACACTAAGACAAATTTAAGCTCTGCACTCAAAATTCCAATTGAAAATAGACCATTCTGGCGAATTCATTTCATTCAAAATTTGCATTCAACGAAAGGAAGCTCAAAAGCTCTCAAAACTGACTGGATTCTGGCTTGAAAAGACGTTAATTAAAACCCTAAGGGTTGACCCTAAATCCAGACAACTGACTGACTAACAAAATCCTAAAAGCGAAACGAAAAGCGAGCGAAAAGAGGGGGTCCCCATTTGCAATGGGGCGATGTGTGAAATGGTCACAACAGGTTGCCAACAGGAACACAACCGTCAACCAAATGATGCTTATAACTACTCATGAGTGACAACAAACTCAATTCGGACAATTGATACATTATCGGGTAACCAATATTATCGAACATAACATTAGGAATTGTACACCCCCCCCCCCAATAGAAAAAGTTGTCTTCTAGATGACAAGTATACACCAAATAATATACTAGGCAACCCCAACTTGTAGCGTACTTGAAAAATCCAATGGGGGTCTAGGGGCAACGCCTCTAGTGGGGTCAAGGGGCAGCGCCCCTTGTAGGGTTGAGGGGTAGCACCCCTTGCGGGGTCCCTGGGCATAACATCACTTTTCTGATATTTTAAGATGCCAAAAATAATGTTGTTTGAGCCAAAAAATAGTGATTCCATGTCAAAATTTTGATCAAGTTGTGCTCTACACTTTAGAAAAGATAGTCGTACTAGAAGTTGCTGTATGGAGCTTACATATCATTGTTGTACAAATCCTATCACTTGTTTTTGTTGTACATGATAAATGAGAAGCCGTACGATGCAAACGAGACAACGTACAAAGTGGTCTTGAAGATGTCGTACAATATGCCACTAAAACGTACGTTGCCAAACCACAAACCAAGAAGATGCACCTATAAGTTTAGGATCTTTTCTGTGAGCCTGCGCCTGCCATGAAGATGTCGTATGAGGGGAGACACTGCCTGCCGTACAAGGTAATTGCTTGCCACCCAAAGTGTTGTTTGTATGGATTCTGGTTGATGCAGTCTATGATGCCATATGGAAATATTTAACCAAGGAAGTCGTACACAATGAGATCTTAGCCCTATGTGGTTTGACAAGTTTTGATGTCGTACATGTTTGCTTCCTTGCCGTACATGGGAGATGCCGAGGGGAAGTTGTATGGTTTGATAAGAATGTCGTACGTGGTTATGTTGCCATACACTAGGCTGGACACTAATATGTTGTACAAATTGGATAGGACTTATGTGCTGTATGGGTTGAGGACTTTGATGTCGTACTTGGTGAAGGGAATCCAAATGTCATAGGAAAACCTTGCAAAGTAATACCTAACCCACACATTCCAATTACTTACCAAGTCGTACAAGGAAAAGTTGAGGGGTTCGTATGCCAAAGTGCAAATGACGTACATGGTGAAGATTCAACATTAGCAACCAAGTGTTGTATGACACTACTTTGTACGAGAGGAGAAGGGAGTTGTCATATGGTGACGGTTTGGGAATGCAGTTGCCAAAATCTTAGTGTGGTACCAAGATTGTTGGATGGGCTCCAAATGTTGTTGTATGAAATGAAGACTTGGATGCCAGACTATAAAAATCCTTGGAGGGCATGCATTGAGTATTGAGAGTAGTACCAATGTTGGGTGTTGTACCAGTCTAATATCTCCATTCTTTAAATTCTTCTCATTGGCTAATTCCATATTTTCTCTTCGTAATTTTTTAATTTTCTTTGATTCTCCTTTCTTTTTCCTTCCATTTTCCATTTGTGTATTGTTAGATGTGTCCTTCATAACTTTACACACTTTCATTGGTTTCTCTTTACCAAGAGTTGCAGCTTAAAGAAAATTACACGTTGGTGAAATTACCTTGTAGTCCTCCATCTGCCAGTGGAATAGTCCATTCAGGGAACTTGTCTCATCTTCATAGCAGCCTTCTAGCTCGAGCACCCCTTCGTCATTAGGTTCCATTGTTTTCCTTCATCCATCCTCCACTTTCCATCTTTTGATTCTGATTTAGAGGATCCTAGTTCCTCCCTTAACCCTCGATCGAGAGTGTGTTCGCTTCCAATTTTGATTCGCCTTGGCAATAATCAACCATCTCCTCCCAGGGAGTGTGTCGTACGCTTTCTTTTGCAATGGGATGACTACGAAGTCCAAAATAAATTGTTGTGTCTTGATAGTTACTTTTTGTGCCATCAATGTTCCCAATGACTTGATGCCATGCTGGTTGGCACCTACCAAGTGGAAGGTCAACGACCAAATTGTTGGTCTTTCGAGGCATTTCCAAGTATCTTTTGGCAATACATTTACTCCCGAGCCTCCATTGACGATGGTGTTTGTCAATTTCCTCCCCATAATTACCATCTCGGCTACGATTGGCTTCCTTCCGATGCTCATTGTCAGCAACTTTGGATCAATGGCCTCATTCCCTTCATGTGGTGGTTTCCTTGTCAGTTCCTCTAAACTAGATTGCTTCTGGCTGACTGTGTCGTCACTAACCTTGTTGGAAATTGCCACTCTTAGTTGTGGCATAGTTTGAAGAAGGTTTGTCACCTTGATGGGTACGGTTGTTTGTAGCACCTGCCAAACTATGTTCTTCTTCGACTCCGATTGCAATGACGTACTTGCAGTTCTGTTGGAGGTTATTCGTTCTTTCGCCATCACTTGTTCTACTTCTTTGGCTTCTTGAAGTCATTCCTTTTCCGTGTGAGGGTTTGGGTACGTGGCTTCTTCATCTATGCTCTCGTGATTACTAGAATTGCCTTGTCTTGTTCTTCCACATCCAACATATTAATACCCATTTGCTTCAGGCAATTGGTGTCTTAATGATCACCTAGTCCACACCATTTGCACAATAATTGTATGTTGTCTTTCTTATTCTGGCAATCCCTTGCAAAGTTTCCCCATTTGCTTCATTGTTGGCATTGTATGATAGGACCTCCTTTGGAGTCGTATTGTATTTGATTTCGTTCTCATTGATTTCAATAACCGCCTGGCGATACATTCTATGGTTTGGATGGGCTTGACTCTCCTTGTGTGAAGAGTACTTGCGTACTTCTAGTCTATGAGCACTCCTTCATTGAATGATCCATCAATTGGCAAATCTTGCGCAACATCTTTTTAGGACAATACCTTTTGTGTGCCCCTCAATTTTGTGTTTAGTACACTATAGTTCATTACTTTCTTTATTGGTTCCTTTCTCGGCTTTCAATTCTTTCATTCTCACCATATTTTGTCGTAGGGCCTGAACCGTTTTGGATTCTTCTTCACTACTGCCTTTGGTGCTCTTGTCATCGCCAGTCTTCCTCTTCCCCCTGGAGGATGTTTTGTTTTCACTTTCGATGTCCATCGCCCTATTGTAAGCATCGGCGTATTGGGACGAAGGCACTACTTTCAGCTTCATGTGTAGCGAAGGGATCAATCCCTTGATTAACCAACTCTTCTTCAATCCATCGAGTGGCTGGTTCTCCATCTTACTCGACAACTCCTTGAGCCTATGATTGTATGCCTGTACGTTCTCATGCTTCCCTTGTTTGGTAATGTAGATTTCAACAATAATTTCATTGTCATCCCTCAGGAGTTTAAATTTCTATTGGAATGACTTCTTTAGGCTATCCCACGATTCTGTGTGTTTCTCTTCTATTCTGAGAACTAGTTGATGGCTATTCCTTGTAATGTTGCAAGAAATGCCCTCAATCAATAGTCTTTATCTAATTGACTGCTTGCCAACCAAATGGTTTTGCATGTCTTGTAGTGTTGCATAGGATCCTCCGACCCATTTCTCATGAACTTCGGCAATTTCTGCCGACCCATGTTCTGACTTGATAGAGGAGTCACCATCTTTCTTGCCTACTCACTCCCTTGTGTGCCCGACTTGGGTGGACTATTCCAACCGCTATGTTTCGGTGCTTTCCCATCACTCTCGGCCACACGTGTGTCCTCTACATGTCCGCCTCTAGTGTCCCCAACACTCTGGGTACTTCCAAGCTCTAACTCATTCCCGTGCTCCCTATGTCCGAGGGCCTGCAGTTCGGATCTTCCAATTCTCAATTCCCCTAAGATGGATAGAAGGCAGAATATGCCCACGAGTTCAGGATTTCCCTCTTTGTACTCCTCGTTTGATGTTGACTATACAAACGAATTGTTTGATTGTACAATTAGATTTTTCTCAAATGTTTGTCGTAATCCTCTTCTTTGTTCTCTTTGTTCTACAATCTGTAAAGATCTCCTAATCGCTTGGTCTTGACCACCTTGTGGCCTCTTCCTGCCTTTATTGGGATCTAAGGGCATGAATCACTCAATCTGACCTGATTTCTTTTAAGGCAATGACACCAAATATTTACTGCTATATTTGATAATTTAAATACAAGAAATAATAATACAGATAACAATGCATACAAGATACATGAGTAAAATATAACTTTTACACGAGTAAAATATATTTTTATTCGCACATGAAATTATTACAGAAAAAGACCAGAGATGGTCGGCCAAGGATTACAATGGATTCGACTATATCACCATGGACTGGATCAGATCAGAACTGTTATTAAGTTACAATCAATAGCATCTTTGTGATTGGTGGTATGCATGGGGTTGTGTTGAATATGTATGCTTAATATATGAAGCCTGATAATGTTGTTATGCAGAATTTAGTAGTAATATTAATATAGACTGCAATATGTATGACATTCATACTTAATTTCATATATATTCATAATACATGAGAAGTTAGTATTCTTTTAGTTTGAATCAAGTTATTACTGTCAGTATTTAAGAAGATGGGAATGAGATGTTCCAAAGAGGGGCAGTCTAAATCCAAGCAATAGGTTAAGTCCCAAGATAGGGTGGGGATCAGCGACCCATAAGCCTTGAGGTGTATAGACCCAAGATAGGTAAGGGCTTGGATCTGTAAACTTTGAGGGAACCTATTGTATCTGGTCTCTAAGCGGTTTGGTAACATACATAAACCCTTCTCCCTTTAAACTGAAGTAGTAGCAGGGTCTGATATCTATATTAAGAGATTATGAATAGTGAAATTAATCGTCTAATGAGGAAAATAAATAAGCACTTGTTACTAACTAATTTAAGAATAACAATCAATTTTAGTATATTGAAATAGATCAGGTAGGGGACATGACATTCTTTGAGTGCACAATATTGAAATTCCATATATTCCATTGTTTTCTTTCACAAGCTATTACTCTTAGATCTAAGATTTCTGCATGAAGATATTGTAATGTGATAATTCTGGATAACGTTGTGTTGATACTTTTGCAAATAAATTCAAGTTATTTGTTAGTCAGCAATATCTAATTAAAATCATTCATTTGTATTTGCTGCATAACTACAGGTGTGCAGGCTTTATTTTACCGATTATTGAAGGCTTTTCATTATCATAGAGTGAAACACACAAAAAATATAACTTTGATGTTAAAGTACTGTTTGGATTTAAATCTTAAAAGCTGTTCCTTTTGTTTTCAACAGGGAAGAAAAGCCAGAAGATCCAGATCTCCCCAAGTACCGTGATCGAGCCAAGGAAAGGAGAGAAGACCAAAATCCAGATTATGAACCTACAGAGATGGGTTCCCTTCATGCTGTTGCACCTCCTGGAACTGTTGATTTAAGGTAAAAATAATTATTATTCTCATTTGATGTTTTGGATTCCAGGGTTCCTTTTATGCTAGTAATTTTATGTTAGAACTGATTATAATTACTAGCCGCATTGACCTATTTTGCTCAATTGTGAACATTAATGGTGTTTCTTTCTTTCCTTACATAAAAGAATCTTAATAGTTACTCTTTTATGTGATTTCTTGAACAGAACAGCTGATGCACATAGGATATCTATTGAGAACAGCAAATATCTTGGAGGTTAGTTTGATTTGTTTTCTTCATTTTAATTGCAAATGACTTGGTATCCTTTACCTCAATATATGTTTACACAGTAATATAATTTAACAGTTTGTACTTTGAAAAAAGGTTATCTATTGAGAAAATCAAATATCCTGGAGGTTGGTTTTATTTGTTTTAACATTTTTTAACTGTAAATGACTATTCTTCACACACACACACGCATTGTGTATATATATGTACTGCAATTTTACAGTTCACACTTTAAAAGAGACAAGGAGGCTACGCATCAACTTTGTCTATGCAAAACATACCCATGTTAACTTCAACATTCCATAGTGCTTAATTAACCCTTATTGATGGTGGATATGATCAAGGCTCAAGCAACAAGCTTTAAACTTTACACTGTAGAACACAATTATGTTAAAGTTTAATTCAATTTTCTTGCTCTTTATTATAGCTCTTTCATGAGTCTCCTTTGGTTTTGTGATCATTAGTTTCGCTGTGCCATAAATTGTTTGCAATCTGATTTTATAATTTGTTTTCTGGAAATCTATATTTCTTACTGATATCTTTTGGATCTAGCTAGTTTGTAATTTTTCAATGTTCCACCAACTTTTGGAGACGGTATAGTGTGCAGATGGGGGGATGTGTTCCAAATATAGGTGGAGGGGACTCTAAATTTGTGGGGAAAACATGGGGGATGTCAGGGAACAGGACATTGGGATTTGAACCTTGGCCTGTCTCTTAAATTGCATCCTTTGTTACACTGCAACCCTTCGGAGTCAATTCAACAAGAATGATCCTCGTTGGACAACTTCTTAACTTTATGAATGGTAACCTGAGTTGCAATTCAGGTTATTTCCCTTGCTTGTTTACCAGATGTAATTTAAAGTCAGTTTTTAGGGTGGGATTCCAAGTGGTTTGATATATCAATTGCATTCTTTATTTTGGGGTTTGTATATTAAAGTTGCCATTTTAATGCATTGAACTGACCTGTAGCTTTCCTTTCTTCTATATATAATCACGTGCTTGCAAATTTAGGTCTTTGTTCTTCATTGTGCATATACTTGAAATGTTTTCTAGGACATAATTAACAAAATACTATATATAGTGGCTTCACTAAAAATTGATGCATGTCATGTTTTACAGGTGATGTGGAACATACTCATTTGGTTAAAGGTTTAGATTACGCATTGCTGCACAAAGTCAGGAGTGAGATTGACAAGAAACCAGAAAATGAGGAATCTGTGGATGGCAAGTCAAGGTCTGGATTATAGAAGAATTAGATACATGCCAACTAGCCATTGAAGTTCATAATACTCATAAGTCATAAATGATATGGCTTAAACAAATGTATCGGTTCTGTGAGGTGTTAGCCTATGTTGTTTTGTTTGCTACTTTCATTTTCTAAGTTTTTGTCTACTCTTTTGAACAGAGTACAGAAGGAAGACCAAACATTATCATTTCGCACTTCTACAGCGAAGGTGCATTGATATTCTTAGCAATTAAAATTAAAGCTCGTCTAAAATTCTTCTCTGGAGTCTAGTGCAGGGCATTTTGTACTGACATAGAAGGACAAACTGATATCTTTAATGTTTAAATTCTCTGTTTTTGTTAAAATTATGGTTTTGGCAGCTCATTTACCAGTGGATGGTGAAGCCTCAAAGCATGAACAAGCCAAATGAGATGTTTCTTCCTGGACGGACAGCTTTTGTCTATGACATAGTAAGACATTTCCGTTCATTTCCATAGGTTTCAATTTAAAAAATCAACTATCATATGCACATTTGGAACTTTTCAATTTACTAGTTATCACCTGCTGGCTCAAATATTCATCAGACATGCAACATACTCCAGAAAGTGTGACCCAGTTTTATCCATTCTTTATATACAGTACATGATCAATCATGCATGAGACTTTATGAGTAGTCTTGACATTATTAAGTAAATGGGTAGAGCAGTAATATTCAAATTTCAACCAAAAAATTGTCTACTATTGATTTCGATGCTTTTAGCAATTCTTTTGTTCTGACTTGTCTGCCTAGCACTGCACTATAGATAGGACATTCATATTCCAATCACTATTACATGGACTGTAACAAAAGTCATGCCTCAAACTCTGGAAGAAACAGTTTACTTGCTTACAGAGTGCAAATGTGTAAAGTGATCTTTGTTTGCAAGGTTTTCGTAAGTTGTCTTAAAAGGTTTATTACATGCTATGTTATTCAACTGTTGCTGGATGCAACCTCATTAGATTGAGATAAGATTGTAAGTATGAAGCGGAGCTATGAAGTGATCTTTATTTGTAAGGTTTCAGTAATTCATCTTAAATGGGCTATTACATGCTTACTTTTTCACTTGTTGCCAGATGCAACTTCAGTAGACTGAGACAAGATTGTAAGTATGAAGCAGAGCAATGGCTCTAGTTATTCTTCCTAAAATGTGTCACAGACTCACAAACTGGAAATGATAGGATGAATTGTCTCTTAAAAATCAGCACATGGTATGCAGAATCTGTACTCTCGGGTTTGAAGTAAATTGTCTCAGTGAAACTTCAATCAAAGCTGCAATTTTTGAGTGCAATAACCAGCAATTTATTATAGACAACACTTTACTCCCACCTGGATCACCACTTCATCCAATAAGTTGCACAAGGTCTCCACATTTTTATTTTAGTGGAAGCATCAATTAACTTTTAATTGTCTTGATGCCTCTTAAAAGTTAATGAAAGTTCTGCCCTTGCCATCCATCCACCTATTAAATAAAAAGCTATATTTTTTTTTATAAATTTAGTTTTGTTCCTCGAGTAGTTGATTTGTATTTTTGACTGCATCTTGCAATGATAGCCCACTCAGCTAATAGCGGTTTAAAGCCTTAATCTCTTTGCCACAATCAATGTAGTGACTGATTGCTTCCAATAAGGACTTGTCGCAATAGTAATTGTAGTGCCAAAAATTGACACATGACAATTTCACCTCATGCTGTAATTCTTTATTCCACATACTATCTTCCAATTAAGGTCGTGCACTAGAAGTGTTACGAGGAGCAAAACAATTGGAAATATGGCTGCCAACATGGCCTAAACCTTGTATCTTTGGCCCAATGGAAGAAGCAGAGCCCTTTATATCTCTTTTTGACCTTGTACAATTTATTCTTGCCAATGCCTTTTGTGTCTTCTTTTTCTCTATTTTCTTTTGATCATCAGATGTAAGGAGAGCATTTGCCGCTTATTGAACTTTTAGAGATGTTTATTTATATGACACATTATCTCAGTAAGGGGTTTGTGCAAGGTGATATTTGAGGTGATTTATGCCTTCTTTCATATCCATCTTGTAATAGTTGTAGATAACTATTCCTCATTCTATGCCTAGCATCCCATGTTTTCAAGTAGGGTCCCAAGGTTTGCCGACATCTCTTCTACTTGTGCATGGAAAATATGGAAAAAAATGCAAACAACCCTAGCCTGCACCTAAACTAATTTAAAAAAAATAGTAAAACTAAACCCTAGTGCATGAAATTTAGAACGAAGGCACAAAAAAAATTAAAAAAATGGAACGGTGTCACATGCCTTTGAAATGTGGCTATGTAAGAGCTGACTACTTTGCAAATTTTGTTCAATCTTGTTTCCTGTTGACGTGTCTGAAATTGCATTGCTACAACTTCATCCAGCCAACGCAGAATAGAAATGCTAAGAATCCTATCCTCTCTTGAGATAAGGAAATCCCTAATGCTGTGTTAATTTGATCAATGGGGATTACCTCAATGTTTTGGTTGTCAGGTCTTGATTACGGGATAGCTTAGCGGTTTGATGTGTTTTGCTGGAAACACAAATGGGACTTAAGGTTAGACTGAATCGGTTTCGAACGAGTTCCCTAAAGTTCAACAGTCCTATATCATCTGATTTTGCTTCTGATTGATACTATTTCAGCTTGACTGTATGGTTTCTTTTTGATAAAAAAAAAGGGAAAAAAGGAAGGGAAAAGAGATAGAAAATATCTAATTAATTTTTGTAAGACAACATATCCAGGAAGATAGACGGAAACCTTAAAAAACCAGATTTAACATTATCAGCTAATAAAGCACAATGTTGTAAAATCTAGTGCAATCTTCGAAGGGAGTTTGATTTTCATGTTACTAAACATAAATACAGAATTTGACATCCATCCATTTGATGTTTAACAACTGAACTAAGCACATAAATGGGTTCAGACTAACCATGCAGGGGGGAATGGCAATCAACCAATCCTTAATGTTATGAACACCAAGGTTTCTATCAAATATTATCCCCAAAAACACTATCTGAAAGCAAAATACATAACAAGAATATTAAATGGTATTCCATGTTCTAGTTGGCCTCTGATACCCTTGGTTTTGGTATTGATTTTGGTGTTGGCCTTGATGCTGATTTCTCTGGTTACTCTGCAATTGATTATTCTAGTTTCGCAGATAAGTAACTTCAGAGGAAAGCTTCTTCATTTGATCAGTCAACTCCCGTATTTCATCTTTCTCCTCCTGCGTTCTAGAAGATACTGCAGTATTTTGCAGATATATGGGTTGCTTAGGAGGGATTTGAGATATAGGTGGTCCCGGATGGAGCACCAGCTGATTTGCAAGTTGCGGGGGCTGATATGCCAATTGCAGGATTGGGTTCATGATAGGCGTTTGGTGAGCCAAGACCTAATTGATCTCTTGAATTTGGTTGGGCATCGCGGGGGGTCCCAATTGCAGCAATGGTCCCACGATATTTTGGCCTAAGCCCTTACTGATTTCCATAGCCTTAGCATATGCCTCCGTTAATGTAGTTGGTGCAGGTTGGGACTGTCGGACAAACATTGCTGTCAGATAATTCAGAGCTGAATAATAAATCTCCCTTACCGAAGCATCACTTACCACATACGGGTCTTGCAATCGGGTGAAGGCCTTGTGAAATCTACTATTGAAGGAACTAATTGGCTCATGGCCCTGTCTCTTCACTTCCATGAACCGTTTGTATAGCTTGGTGGGAGTTGTGGGAATACCATATTTTCCTGTAAAAGCCGTCTTCAACTTTTCCCAAGAATCAATAGATGATACTAGCAAGTGGATAAACCAATAAAATGCGTCTTCTCCCAAAGAGTAAGGGAAGAGTCTACATGCAACGTCTGCATACTCAATCCGTCTGTTACGCAACGCATCTTCAAATATTTTGATATGCTCCTCTGCTGTTCTGTTTAAATCATTTACATGAAAAATTGAACAGAATCTATCCGGACTTTTGGGCATATCATGGTAATTGGCGAAAATTATTGGTGACGGGTTGTCCACCAACCAGGTTGCACCATTTGGAGCAGGTTGATTTTGCACCATCTGTGGCTGAATTAATGGAACCAAAGGTGTAACTAGAGCTGTAGCAACTAGGGTCGTGAAAAATGTGCTTTTTGGGACAACAAACTGCTGGTTTGACTCATTGGGGTCTGCAACCTTGCGGTAACTTTTACGCCTATAGAAGTGAAATCCAGCGAATCGTTCCCGTTCTGGGCTGGACTTCAGGACTCTTTTGAATCTCTCCGAAGAGAAGGATCTAATTCGTTCCAGTTTGCCCTCCTTCTAGTGCCAATTCTGTTGACGTGTTTGAAATCGCATTGCTACGACTTCATCCAGCCAACGCATAATAGAAATGCTAAGAATCCTATCCTCTCTTGAGATAAGGAAATCCCTAATGCTGTGTTAATTTGATCAATGGGGATTACCTCAATGTTTTGGTTGTCAGGTCTTGACTGTGGGATAGCTTAGCGGTTTGATGTGTTTTGCTGGAAACACAAAGGGGACTTAAGGTTAGACAGAATCGGTTTCGAACGAGTTCCCTAAAGTTCAACAGTCCTATATCATCTGATTTTGCTTTTGATTGATACTATTTCAGCTTGACTGTATGGTTTCTTTTTGATAAAAAAAAAGGGAAAAAAGGAAGGGAAAAGAGATAGAAAATATCTAATTAATTTATCTAAGACAGCATATCCAGGAAGATAGACAAAAACCTTAAAAAACCAGATTTAACATTATCAACTAATAAAGCACAATGTTGTAAAATCTAGTGCAATCTTCGAAGGGAGTTTGATTTTCATGTTACTAAACATAAATACAGAATTTGACATCCATCCATTTGATGTTTAACAACTGAACTAAGCACATAAATGGGTTCAGACTAACCATGCAGGGGGAATGGCAATCAGCCAATCCTTAATGTTATGAACACCAAGGTTTCTATCAAATATTATCCCCCAAAACACTATTTGAAAGCAAAATACATAACAACAATATTAAATGGTGAAGGAGACTATGCACTCACAAAGAAATAAGACAGCGTTAATTTCCATTAATTCTGCATGAATTTCGCCAGTGTTTCAGCAACAATCTTAGACTTCTTACGAAAAAATAAGGGAAAACCAACCCTTTTAAATAGAGTTTCAAAACTTAGATGAATGGCCAAGATTAAAACAAAACAAGTGGCCCAGATTCATCAATACAACATAGTACCCATGCCCATAAATGGGAGGCAAAATATCAACAACCACCAAAAGGAGAAACAATAACTACCCAAAAAAGGTAATTAATAACTACCAAAAAGCTGCTCCAAAAAGTGCACATGCACGGAGCTCAAGATTTACAACTGTTTTGGCAGTTAGAAATGAACTTTATGGCCAAAAAGTGATTTTTTAAGATTTTAAAAGAATTTTGAACTTTATGAAAGCACTTTCTCCTTTTTTGTTGTAGACCCTTTTTCCAGAAATTCATCCTCGCCGTGCAAATACTCTTTCCAGAGGTCCCGACCTGTCGCACGTTCTGCCCAAACATAGTCTTGAAATCTGATGCATAGCTGGAACAACACCATGCTTTGAGGCATAGGATGGCGTATTTTATATTGCATACCCTCCAAGTGGCGATCTACGTGCTTTAACCCATCCTTCCAGTCAGACCGATGAGCTTCAAAACATAAAATGTCCGAATGCAATCCACTGGCAAACTCTAGGTCCTCCGTGGAGTATGCGCCCTTATCAATTCTCAATCCATCCTCCCAATCTGGTTGCACTTGGTCATCAGACAAACTATTTTTCCAACCCAAAACCATTGATCGGAGGATCCTTCCACCAAGATCCCTCATGTCTTTCAAGATTTCCTCGAATTCCTCCTGCTCTTTGTTAATGGTATCTTTTGTTTCATTCTTCATGGTGGTGGTCCAGTACCATTCTTTAAAGATGCTGATGTCATAGGGATCCAGGATAATGGACAATGTAGGAATCTGCGCGTGGGTCCAGAAAAGAGCCCTCATGAGGGGGAGAATTGTACCAACCACCTCATGAACTCTGAGACATTCCCTCTTTACCTTGAACAATTTGACCAGAATGGTCTCTCGGTGGTGGGCCATTTCCTTTACATCTTCAATGATCCGCTCTCCTTTTTCTTTGATGTCCCGAATCCATTCCTTGACAGCTTTGGCGGTATCACGTACTCCTTCAAACTCTGTTGTAGTCCTTTGTGCCAATGCCAATGGGGGGACATGGGATTCAGGGGCAAGTTGTAGTGGTCTCAGCAGGTGATCGATATATCCCTCAGCCTTCTCAGCATGAACTCGGTACATGTTTCTCTCAGCAGAGATTTCGTCGAGTTGCCTGAGCATATTCTGCACGGAATCCTTGAACTCTTCTCTTTCTTGCTCTTTGGTGGCTCGCCCTATCGGGATGGTTGTAATGCTATAATCGGCCAATGCAATTTGATCTGCTGGCTTATCGACAGGTGGGGTAGCAATATGGATGGTGCAGTTCCTCTGCTCATCCTTGGTGATCCGGGAGTAGGTCTTGGGCTTCTTCTTGCCTTTGGATTTTGTTTCCCCTATGCGAGAGAGAATATCCTCCAAGTTGATAGGTGGCTTGACGGCTGCTTTCTGCTGTACACGAGCAACTAGCCAATCTTGAGGGATGGCCTGCTTGGATGTTATGGCCAAATTCCCACTTTGCTCTTTAGAGGTTTCAGCTAGCACACTGCCGATCTGTAATTGATCTGTCGTAGAAGGAACAGATGCAGTATCCAACCCTTTACTTATAGCTGAGCTCTCTCCTACCTCATTGAACAACTTTCGAGTATCCCCATGGATGGTTGCTCTTTAGTTCTGTCGGGCTCGTGGGTCTCATCCACCTTGTGTTCTCCTTCGACGGTGGTGTCATCTTTGCCGACGCTATTCAATTGTAATTCATGTCGACTTCCCTGGGTGAGTTCATGCATATCAGCCTCTTGATTAGGTGGAATTTCTCCTTCCTCAACTTGATTTCTAGGTTCACTAGAATCAATGATCCTGACCTCTGCATCTAGCTCATCTTGTGCCGGAGGATTATTAGCCTCGAATGCATCAACATCGCTCTGAGAGAGCGGAGCAGGTATATAGTCAAGCTCAACTACGTCATCCTCCGAACTAGGGTCTTTGGATGACGAACTGGCCTCAGGCCTTCTAATAGGGATCTTTTCCTTTCTAGTTCTTTTTGATGCTCGAGTCCCTCTATTAGCTCTGGCTTTCTTCCTCTTTTCGGGCTTCTCAACCTCTTCCTTCGGTGCACTTGAGGTTCCCCCATCTTTCGAAGATTGGGAATTGAGACTGCCCATCATATGGTATGTAAATTGAATTCCTTAATGGGTTAGTCTCTCAATTTGCTGGTGTAACCAATGATCGGTGTACCTTCCTGGAGTTGCCATTACTGCCTCAAAATCAGTAATCGGATCCTGAGACCAATCAATGCCCAGCAAGAGGTACTTTACTGCCTCAAACTCTTGGACCTACAAGCAATTGTCAGAATCCGTCACTTGATCTGGGACCCGACGGTATTCATAAAGCCGCATTTGCTGCACACTTAACCTTGAATATTCACGCCATCAAACCTCATAGTCATTGGAACAATTTTTTCCAATAGTCCTCAATTGATTCCTTTGCTCTGTAGCGCCTGCCATAGGCTCTTTTTGCCAAATTGTCATGATCAAAACATTTCCTTGGGAAATGTTCCTGTAGGCCATAAGATTCTAATTCAGCAAGTGACTCATCGGCTTGCACTGAATTTTTGAAATGCACATCGAGGTTACCCAAAATCATAGGGAAGGTGAATCCGGACTGTTTCTTATCTCTGAGTAAGCTGCCCGCTGGATGTGCTTGCCTTGCAACTTCCATAAGAACTATTTTGTCTGTTGGGTAGCGTGGAAGTCGGAACGAAGCTCCCTGAAAGCCGGCTATCCTGATATAGGTGAACATAGGGAATTGAATAAACCATGCACCGTACTTTTGTACCAAAATGGTAGCCTGTTCTGAGAGCCTTATGTGCAATCCCCCTTGCATCAACCTGACTAGGCGCATTGTAAAGGCATCATTGGCACGCTCATATTGACCAATTGCATAAGCAACGTTGTTCTTTTCCCTCTGAGCTATGTCATAGTAATGTAGTTGAGGATAGCAGTCGTACACCTTGACTTGATTTGGGTTGTTCCCGATTTCACCCTTCTTGATTAATCTTGTCAGCGGCTGGTGTCAGGTGAACATATAAACCAGGTAGGATGTCATGGTGAAGTACTTCTTTTCTTCAAGTTCGACCAGTTGTGTATGGATATTATCACTGATGATCTGAGCCCAGTCGAACTTGGATTTTCCGGCAAAGACCCGTTCTGTAATGTAGAACATCCACTCTTCAAAAAAGTTAGATTGAGGGAGTCCCATAACCCGGCTGAGTAAGGTGACCATATCACCATGCTCGTTATGAAAGTCACTTCTGGGGGTCCTTTTACTGATTCTAATACTCGGAGGCCTTCTCTCCTTATATCACTCTTCGTTTATCAATGCCCCGCATTTAGCAGGATTCATGTCGTAAGCAACTTGTGTTTATCGATGCCCTGCATTACACATCACTGGTACTTCATCTTCTCGCCTTTACGGGGAATGTCAGATTTAGAGACCCGAGATGTTTTGGTTGCACCAAGCGTCTATGAGGATTCTACCGCAGATTTAGGCATTTATCCTGCATAGCCAGACACAGATTATGAGATGAGATGAAGGAAACAAATAGGTTAGTCAAAATAGAGGATGATGCTAGCACATAAGAATCAACGGGAAAACTGAAATTCGAAGAAAGTACGATGCCTTAGCAAAAGAGCCTGATCAATTAGGAAGTGAAATGCTATTAAGCTCTTTGTTTAAAATCTGCTACTCGGCTGCGGTTCAGGGCTCGGGTGTTTAATGATTGCCAATTTTCGTACTTGGAGAAAAGTTTTGCCTAAGTTTAATTTTTTCAAAATGTTCAAAATTTTCCTAAGTCTGAATTTTGCCTTGCAAGGTTAACTTTGGCAGGCTTTGCTGTTGCGCTACGTTCAATGTTTCAAATAGACGACCAATTTTGCATAAATAATGATTTTAAAGGAGACAAAAACGAACTTACCTGGCGAACAAAGGTGACTATCCTGCGATCTCTCCAAACTTCGGGTTAGAAAGGCTTTGTGCAAGTTCGGCCTGCAAGGCCCTTTTGCAAACTTTGAAAATGCCTTTCCTTTCCGTTCTTCTTGACTTACACTTTCGCTCAAGAGAGCTTTTGAAAAAAAAGGATAATAGCTCGCAATTTTGGATGCTGGGCGATTTTCGGGGCTGAAGAGACAAATGCAAACCTAAATAAAATGCCCTACCTACAACTCAGGGGATTCTCTGATTGCCCAATTTTTGGGCTGGAGGGAATAAATGCAAATCTTAAGACTCCGCCTAGGCTTTATTTCGCGACTTCCCCTCCCTTATCATTTTCGCACTTTGATTTTCGACATATTGGGATGAAATTGGGGTTTCCTGGTATTCACATGATTTTAGCTTATTGGGATTTCACGACCTGAGGAGGAAATGCACAAGTTTTCGCGGATGGTTTCCAACACTCCTTTCTTCTCTAACGCATTCAGTATTCTCAATTTTCGGCTTTTAACCTTATTTCGCAATTAGGACTTTCCTAACCTTCGGCATACATGACGATTTTGTCAGTTTGGTGAATTTCGGCTCACTTGGGCCTTACGCGCAATTTTACTTTTACATCTCTCTTCACTTTTGGTCTATTGAGCCTCTTTGCGAGGTCGTGAAGTTTATTGTTTTCGGCCTCAATGCCGATTTTAGGAACTTCAAAGTAGTTTCCGGGTAAATGAGGGGGCTTTAAAAGTTCTTTGGTTAACTCTCTTTTCTTTTCTCCATTTTCGGGCTAAAAGCCCTTTCTGCAAACTTTGCAAAAATGATGCCCTACTTTTTCGGAGTAAAAGGGGTCTTTGAAAAGTTCAAGTTTTAACACTTTTCATCTATATCGCATTTTCGGGTAAATGAGTGAAATGGTGCGATTTTTGACTCTTTGGTTATTTTCGGGTCAAGGGGAAATTTTGCGAGTTGGGTTTCTTTCAAAATGAATGAAAAGGCCGAAACCTCTTTCTTTTGCGTGATTCTTAGTGATTTTCGGTATTTCGGCCACCTT
Organism: Cryptomeria japonica; assembly: GCF_030272615.1. Taxonomy (NCBI): domain Eukaryota; kingdom Viridiplantae; phylum Streptophyta; class Pinopsida; order Cupressales; family Cupressaceae; genus Cryptomeria; species Cryptomeria japonica. The sequence continues at coordinate 661,824,149 of NC_081415.1, forward strand.
GGGCGCTTTGCGAGTTTTAGTTATCTTTTCGCATTTCAGCTTGTTAAGCCGATTTTAAATTTTAATGAATTTTGGCTTGAAAGGCCACTTTGAAAAGTTTTAACATTTTTCACTTCACTTGCTTTTTGCGAAAATCGGCCCAAAAGGCCATTTTGAAAAGTTTTTCAACTTAGACGTTTTCACTTGCATTTGGAGAATTTCAGGCCAAATGGCACTTTTCCAAGTTTTAACTTTTACGTTTTAATTTGCATTTGGCTAAATTCGGGTCAAAAGGATATTTTGAAAAGTTCTTTTAAGTTTTACGTTTTTGCTCTGGGCTCCGAAATTCGGCCCTAAAGGCCCTTTTGAAAAGGTCTTTTCAAACTTTTAGCATTTTCCCTCTATCAAGCGATTTTCGGGGTGAATAGGGCTTTGAAAAAAGTTTCTAATGTGAAGCGCCCTTTATGCTTGCAATTTCGGGCTAGAGAGAGATTTCACAAACCCATGGAACTGATATTCATGCCAACTTAGCCGATTCCAGGCTTGTGCCAAAAGTAGTCTTCCTTGGATTGATTTTGAATGTTCAGATTGCAAGGCTTTCTACGACATGGCCTTCTGGGCCACGTGACTTAAAACTCAAACACGCCCTTTCTTCAACGACTACAAAGCTTATTGCTTCACCACTTCCCGGATCCCAACAAAAGGGACGGCGGACAAAAATCAAAATTCGAAACTCAGCAGGACGAAGGCTGAAAATTAAACTCGGCGACAGGGAGTGTGTGCAATGCACAACATTTCCCAAATGCTTGCAAATGCTCCAAAGCTTCCAACACTAGTGCTAAAGGAACAGATGCCTCAAATGATGTAAAATGAACTTAATTTCGGGCAGAATAAGCTTATGCAGGCACAACTGAGATTTTCTCTGCATTTTACGAGTTATTGGTGAGTTTTTGGAATTGTCAATAACTTGGCACTTAGTGATAATCATGATTACTTACTGTTTAAATATTCTCACAATTTCTTGGTGAGTCGCTGTTCTTTTTGCCAATTTTTTCAACTAGCATTAACCTGCAAAACAAATCTGCTTAAAGTACAAAACCAATGAGTAAAATGAATTCAGAATTACATTAAATGTCTGAATATTCTTATTGTTCTAAATTTTCATGTATCACAAAAGTAAGCACCCATGGTCATTAAATAGATCTGCTGACTTGAGCACACAAAACAGAACTAAAGTGCTCTGAAGCTGGAGTTTTTATCACATTTTTTCATCACTTGTAATCTCTTTATAAATATGAGGAAAAAACTGCTCCTGCACCCAGCAAAAAAAAGAATTTGTTTTTTCAAGGAGTTCAAACGTGCCTAGATTTATGCATGCTAACGCTAAATATAGGTATCCATCTATATCAGCTTAATTCACTAACCATAGGATATTTATGCATCTGACTTTAGAACTAACTGCTGGTGTGCCAACTGAAAAAGAACAGAAGCTGAGTGATTAAAAACTAACAACTTCATTCATCTTGCCTGCAGAGGCCATTTGAATCCGTAAAACTCACATTTGTGAAGGCCCCTCTTATAAGTCTCGCAGCATCAGATGACAAGATATCCAGGGCCTCTTTGTCTTTGGGTGGCCCTGTTGAGACGCTAACAACAATGTCTACAAGTTCCCTGTCAGAGTAATGAAAAATCCATTCCATGGTAGCTCAGGACAGAGTCCACAAACTGAAGAGTGTGAGATTTGAATACATTGAAGGTCGTCTTCAATCTCTCTGTTGTGAGCAACCTCCTATTGCAGCAGGCTGTTACACTCAACAGAGAAGAGAATGATGAGAGCTTGAAATGTTTTTAGAAAGCAGGGTAAACAGCAAGGCAAATTGGTGATTACATGAATGAAAGTGATATCAAATGAATGCTTAGGATACTTATTCCATAGCATGCTTTGAGAAGGGGAATGTGCAAGCTTTCATCTAAAATTTAAATCCTGTGAAATCATAATAAAAAGAGAAGAGGGGTGCATATAGCTCTAAGAAGAGCATTATAATATGACATCTTCAAAAAAAATTCTCAATGCCTTATCAAGCCAAGGGCGAGGGTTGGTCAAGTGTGTCAACTTTGTTGATGCTTCGTTGCCTTTTACAGAGCCAGGATAAGGAGCAGAATTGATAGGTTAGTGCTCAACCCATTTTGAGAATTGCATTGGGAAAGTCAATGTCGACAGAAACCCTTTACCACTTTAACATTGGGAGATGCGTAATGTGTTGTAAGTAAGCTTAAGCCCTTTTCCACTAGAGCAGCGGCCTCTGCCTTTTTGTTAGTGTTTCTATTGAGCTTAATTGAGATTCAGATTAAAATATGAACCATAGTCACCCAGAAAGTCTGTTATAGAAACATGAACAGCATACCAATCCATGAACCCACAATTTCTGTCATCCCCATCCCCATACCCACAATCTCTCAAGACTATATTTATATATCATATAGCCTTCTCCTTATTCATTTATTGCGTACCTTAGTTTGATTGGCATTCCCATCCCTGTACCTGTACTGATACCCTTGTGCCTCTTGGTAACAATGATATTATTATTTTTATAAACCCAAGAGCATCTCAAGATCCCCCTAGTGACAGCAAGGCTGGGATTCCCATGGGACTTGCCATCACAATTGGGCTTAACTGTATTGGGCTATGGGGTTTAGCAGCACAATCTTCCCTTATTAATTCATAACAATCATGTTTGCTTTCAATTTTTCTGTTTTTATGATACTGTAGCAATGGAAGGCTACCATGATTGGCATGCATAACAATGATATGCTTTCTTCCTTCTGTTCTTTGCTTTTCTATATGAAGTTTGGTTTTGGCATCATAAAGCCTATAAATATATTTCATTGAATGAATTCATCTGAAACTTGAATTTCTAACAATATTTGCAGGGAGAGGAATTCTATCATGACATTCCAACAACAGTGCATAGAAGCAAAGCTGATTGTCCACCTCCTCAGGTTCATTTTTTTGTTTGGGCAAACACTCAGTTTTCAGGATTCAAACTGTTATTGATTTTCATTTATATAGAGAATGCTGAAACGTGTTTTTCCAACCCAGGAAACAGTCACTGTTGGGGTAGATGCATCTGTTCTTGAGCGTATTGCTAAGATCATGTCTTATCTCCGTTTAGGCTCCTCTGGAAAGGTATGTATCTGTTGTACTCCTTTCTTTCTCTTCTGGCATAAACTTAAAGGAGCAGATAAATTTTACAAAGACATGCATGGAATGAATCTTTTAAAATATTCTGTAGGTTTTGAAGAAAAAGAGGAAAGACAAATCTGAGGGCAGAGGTGAAGTTTAGAGCTGCTATCTAATTGCAAATATGGTTCAAATATTTTTCTTTTTCTAATATGCCTACTTGTTTTTTTTGTTTTTTTGGTATATTCTGCAGCCAAGGTGCTCCAATCCTTGGCCAATGAAGATGGAATTGATTATGAAAAACAATCAAACATTGTTGATGGTTTCTCTAAGAAGCAGCAAACCCGAGAGATGCTTCCTCCTCCTCCTCCACGCAAAGGTCATCTGGATGTGAAGGAACAGCAGTCTGTACCTACAAATACCCATGAAGAAGATAATATATTTGAAGGAGCTGGCACTGATTATAATGTTCCTGGTAGTAATCAAATTCAGAGTCCTCTTTCAGAAGATATGGAGGAATCCCCCAGGGATGGGGAAAGGCAGTCATACTTTAGTGACGTTTATGGTCCAGCACTCCCTGCTGAGATGGCTGCCCAGGATTGGCAGCAACAAGTGAGTCTGTGAAACAATTATGTAGTATGCATAGAATTTGCAAGATGCTGATTTCCGATCTCACTAGTAGAATTACATTTCCAATCTCATTAGTAGAAACTTGGGTGTTTTTATACTTTGATGATGTAGTTAATTATAATGAGCTATGCCATTATCTAATATTGTCATTGTAGGGTGCGTATGATGCTATTCAAGGACCAGCAGTGCCGGAAGGTTATCAAGGAGAATGGCAGGAATATCCTCCACCACCACCTGAACAACAGGCTGGTCAGTGGGCTCCAGAATCGTTGAATTACTCCGAACAGTATGTGCACAGTCAAATACCAGATTATAGCGTGCAGGCAGGAATGCTCCCTTCGAAGGATCCTAGATTTATGACACAGGAGGAGAAGGACCGTGGTCTTGGATCAGTGTTCAAAAGAGATGATCAGGGTCTTCAACAGCGGAGGGAAAGAGATGCACGGGAAAAGGATCCAAACTTCATTTCAGAAAGTTACTCAGAGTGTTACCCTGGCTACCAGGAATATAATCGGGAGATTGTAGATAGTGACGATGAAGATGACTTATCAAAAATGGACATGGGTGGAAGGGTAAGAAGCATATGCTTTAAGTAGAAAATGCTTTAATGCTAAACATGTTTAGTTGTGATAACCCTTAATCTTAATTCTTATCACTCTCTGACACCATCTAATAAACCTACTTTACAGGCTAAGGGGCGCCTTCATCGTTGGGACTTCGAGACAGAAGAAGAATGGGCAAAATATAATGAACAAAAGGAGGCGATGCCTAAAGCTGCTTTTCAATTTGGAGTGAAGATGCAAGATGGACGTAAGACAAGGAAGCAAAATAAAGACCAGAAGCTCACTAATGAATTACATCAAATTAACAAGATTTTGGATAGAAAGAAAAAAGATAAGGCAGATGCTTACGATGATAGTGGCCATTATGATGATGAAATACAACCAGGGAAGAGGCTTCGTTTATAGATACTCTGTCGAGGTGTTTGTAAGTTAGTTTTTATTCATACATGTAACAGTAATCCATTCTCTGAGAAACATAACAAGTTTGCCATGGACGTATGCATATAAGACTATGACGAAAACATGCTAAGATTGCATTTCATGCATGGCACATAGGTTGTATTTTCTATACAAATTGCTTACTGTGTAGGTATTTCATGAAGCATTTTAATTCTCAAGAGTTTACCCATGTTTCACAGTAACAAGGTCTTCATATATTTTGGCATGCATTACATTAAGGTCTGTTCATATTGGGGATATTATGGCATTATTTGTAAGATATTTTTACTTACAATTGGTGTGGATTGATTTTATTTTTTGGCTTTTCCGTGAGCAACATTCGTTTTTTAGGGAATGGTACAACAATAACACCAAGACCACACTTCGCAGTGAGAGTTTAAGTGAACTTCATTGTGTATACACTTTGATTGTCCCACAGACAAATTTGTTCAAAGAATTTTAAAACAACAAAGTCATCATCACTGTCTTCATCAATGGATGCACTGTGCAACAGGTACAACGTTTTCCTAGATGCAAATCAACGAATTCATATTGACATATATAAGTTTTGAATATGCCCCTAAAATGTATGAACAAAAGGATGCAACCCTGGTATAGACAAATATAACAGATTGTAAATGCCATGCAGTGAAAAATATATATTTTCTTTACAGGTTTATCATTATTGAGCCTTGGCCCTGCACATTCTTTTCCTAAAACGTTTCTTTTTTCAGCTCACAATATTAATATACTAGCGACATTTTTTACTTTAAACTTATTCTACTTGCTAGAAGCTCATTAGAGATGGAAAATGGAAGTCTCTACTCAAAGTTAAGTAACAAGAACTTTGTGCCTTTGAAAACTTAGGCAGGAGAAGTTTCAATTGAAAAGCTACACTTCTGGGTGTGTTGTGACCAAAACAAAAATATAATGTGTTTAAATATCATCCTATCTATTTTAATTTTGAAATAATAAAACCAAAAATGCTTATGATATTTGGAATAATCCACCTCTTTGTAAGCTGCTTTTTGCTTGAATTAGCGGACATGGCTAGAAGAAAGAAGGATTTTCTTTAGACTCTGTCAATTTCATTAATGTTAACTAGTTCTTCTGGAGATTATGTAAAGACATTTTGATATTTGAAATCAAGTATCATCTTCTTAGTGCATGTACCATTTCTGGAATTATTGATGTGGCTTGCAGCATATTTGATTGTGTTTTGTGCTGGGATGGCTTCATTTATTGACATTGCATTTTTACTTTGATGCCTTCACAAATGGCCTGGATATAAGGATATAAGCATTAATGTGATCTTAATTTTGCCTTCATTTTTACCAAATTTGGCATTATTGGCTGAATCGTAAATCTGTGGTATGGCTTTATTTTTATGTTTTCTTAATTTGCAAAACAACATGCCACTGAGCTAAAAGTTTGTTTACCAATAGAAAAGATGCTTACCTAGGAGATGGTACTACAGCATAAGTTTTTAATTTTCTTTTCTTGGTGGATTTACTGTAAGGGAATAAAATCCCTCCTATATAAATCTAAGCTAATTAAATAAATGTATACAAATAAATCACAGTTAAACTAGATTCGAGTTTAGGAGCTGACAATTGATGATTGTAATAGATGAAAATTCAGAAATTGAGGGAGGGACATGGTACTTAGTTTGGAAATTACGAGAATTAATAAAAATATTAATGCCATACAAAATTAGTCACCCGGAACCAAAAAATTAATATTACAATTTGATTAGTGTCTTGGGTTTTGCAGAATCATAGAATTCCTTATGAATCGAAACTGGATCTCTTGGGGCTGATCTCGTACTGCTTGGGGATGACAATGTGTAGGATTGTCCTGTAAATTGCAGGTTGATCTGGCTGACTATGGGCTATTGTAATCTGCTTCGTGTTGATCCTTGATATTTGAATGCACACAATGACTATAGTAATTAGAAATGCCTCAGGGGAGACGGTAGAGTTGTTAGGGTCAAGTTTTTGAACTCACTTGTCAAACTGACTTTATGGCTTTAGGCGATTTTAGACACAACATTCCTAAACGTATAGGTGCTCTACATAGTTTTGGTATATATTCCAATTCAGTTTTGGTATATATTCCAATTCCTCTAACTACTCTAAATCAACATGTCCCATACTAATCCTCCTTGTAATTGATTATGCTCTTGATTTTAATATCTAAATTAACTGCATAAATGAATATCTTTAAACGCCAATATGCAGCAAAAAAATCGGGCAAACATGTATTAAATTTGAAATTTTGGTTTATCTTTATGAATTTTCCATCAATGTACAAGACTTATAATTAATGTTAAGTAAAGATATTTCATTCCAATTTCTTCATTTGTGAATGACATTATATTGGCAAAAGAGATTGCAACAAATTCCATACCTCAAAATAATGGAGTAACTTAACATGTGGTATTCCTCTTTGGATGTGATTTTAGTTTTTTATCTTGTTGTGGGCTTATTTGGTTTGTGATATCTAGTTGTGATGATCTAGGAATAAATCTCAACATAAGGATTCTTCTCAGGCATAGGATCTTATATTTTTCTAGTTCTAGCCATGCCCATAATTGTATTGCTTCATTTTTATCCATCGAGGAATTATCGATATCCAAGAATATATCTCTATTACAATTGAGTTGCTTGATGAGGCTAAATCTAGCCTTTTTAATTGTGTAGATATTGTACCTTTTCCTTGTCCACCCCATATGAATTATGCCAAATTAATTTGACTTGAGAAAATGTCACTTTTATGAAGTAAAATAAATTGCATAATTTAGTTTAATAATTATTAATTAATGGAATTCAAATGCTAACAATCTATCACTGAAGAAGTGTATTTTTGGAGTTCGTTGATGTGGTAAATTGATTGATGATTTACAAAGGTTGTAGGCTCCAAAAGAGACAACAATACACAAGTTACACTAACTATAAAGCAGAATGAACACAACAATTTTAGTTGCTTACACAAAATCCTCACATACCAATAGGGACAACGAACTTCATCCACTCTCCAAACTATTAATTTCAAAAGATAGCTTCCACTTTACAGAAGCCGCATGACACGGAAGCTCTAATGCCATTTTGCAGATAGAAGATAATGCAAGATATTCTTATTGAATCACCTACACTATTATAATATTTAATAAGCTGACATGGACATAAACAAATTTTTTATTAACTAGATCACACAAGGCACAAGCTAAGAGCATACGTGTGTTTTCTTTACAAGACTTTGGAATTACAAAGCTCTTTACAAATTACCAGACTTTCTAAGACTCAATGGAAGAATTTTACTTTCTAAGACTCAATGGAAGAATCTCTATAAGAGAAGACTCCAACTTTGAATGTCTAAACTGAGCTTACTAGATCATATTTTATAGGATTTTGAGGCCAAGTGGTAGATGGCTTGTTCATAGATGAGAATGGTTGGTGTAATAAGGTTGATTTGAGAGGAGGTCGATTGGTCACAAGCAGTGTTCTATAACACCCACCTTAAGTGCTTTTCTTTAATGCTTAATAAATTTGAAAATTTTAAATAAATGAAATTATTTAAATTTCTTAGGTTGGACTTGTTGTGATGTTTTCACACATCGCCCCATTGCAAATGGGGACCCCCTCTTTTTGTTGAATAAATCAAGTCTTTTGCAGTTTATGTCGACTCCCGACCCTAAGGAATGAGTTGTAAGGTCTTGTTGGTTTGGATTTTGATCTTTGAAAGTTATGAGATGACTAAGTAGGGAATGTATTATTAAGGAATATACAACCTAGACATGAGATAGTCTTAATATTGTCATCAAGTCGAGAATTAGGGTTTTGATATGTTGAGAAATGCATTGTGCTTATTGTTTTATCTTTCAAACTTTGCATTTTGCTAACTATGAACTTGATTGATACTTGTACTTCACAACGTTTCCTTGTCTTTTTCAAGTACATTGCGGGGAGCAAGACTTTGGATGCTAAGAAGAGGACATCCTTGAGTGGATGATATCATTGTCCAAGGAAGAGATTGTAATGATAGAACAAGGAATTCACTAGCAGAAGGATGAATTGATGCAAATTTGACTAAGTATTGAAAGGTCTGCATGAAGAGATGAAAGAGAAAAAATTTGGTTGTTTGAAAAGATTCCTCCCTAGGCGTGAAAAATGCACTCTAGATTAACGAATTCAATGTTTTGGTGAAATTTGGCTAAGTCTGGAAGCATGTATTGTCTATTTTAGGATTTTTATCCTTTAGGCTTAGAAATGAGGTCAGTAGCCTAGGGCATTGTAAAATTTGAGCGAAGCATTGAAAAGAGAACCCTCCAAGGAAGCTAATGGTGAAATTTGAGCGAATTCTGAGGGCTTACTATTTTTAGTAAGTCTATCTTTGGAAGGTCTATCTCTAGCAACTGGCAAGGCATTAAGGCATTGACGATAGAATGTTCTTGAATGGCACAGTTCTAAATCCAGAAAAATTGAAGAGTTGGTAGGTGATCAAATTGTGGCTGTCTGGAAATCCTCCTCTAAAAGGACAAGGCATGGAACATCTATCTTGGAACAGGAAGAATCTTCCAAAAAATTTGAAATTCTTCACCTCACTTGAAATGCACAAGATCCACAAGAGTGGGCAAAATCTTCATGAAGTGGAGGAATTTTCCAAAGCTTGAAAATTCCTCCATGACCCCCAAAATGCGCCCATTCTCCCTCCTTGGGCACAAATCCCAAGGCAGGGAGGATTTTCCCTATAGGAGGAAATTCCTCCTTGACCCCCAAAATGTGCCTAGGTAGGCTCCTAGGGTACAAATCACTAGGAGAGGACGATTTTTCCTCAAGGGAAAAATTCCTCCACTAGGCCTAGAATTTGCCCATGTATGTAGTCAGACTTGGAAATCACAAAAAATGGCTACGCGTTGGAAATTTTCCTCCTTCGAACCCCAGACAAGACAATATTCTTGAAAAATGGAAAAAATGGTTGTGTTAGAGAATTCTTCCTTCAAGATAGAATGTGCCCAGACACCCACATGACATGAAATGACAAAATTTCGCGAAGAAAGGAATTTTCCTTCTCTAGGTCCCAAATGTGCCCCTCTCTAATATGTCAAAAAATGATTAAACATCAAGGATTCAACATTAGGACGTCAAGGGGCATGGATGTCCAAGATGAGAAAATCCAGTTTATGACGTCCAAGTTCAAGAAGAAATCTAGTCTCAGGAAGTTCATGGAGGAAGAATTCCAGTTCCAAATGTCAAGAAGGACATTCAAAATCTAAACATTCAGGCTTTAAGGCAATCTAGTTCTAGACCCCAAAGATCCAAAGTTCAATTGCAAGTGAGAAATCCAAGATCAAAAGTCAAAAGGGAAAGACTCCAGGAATGCCAGTCATTGGAAAAGAAATATATTCCAAGAAGGTGAATTCCCAAGCAAGTACATGGAAGGAAGAAGATGATCAAGAGGAGATAATTTTCGAAAAGGTCAAAGTTAGAATCTTGATCACAAAATCATGCAAAATAGAATATTCCTTATGATGAGTCATTGGGTCCACATGGCGTCCAACATGCTGATGTGGCATCTCGTCACCTTTTGGCCAACCAAATGTCTCCTAACCATCATGACCAGATTCATTGCATTTGCCGCCAAGGAAAGGGATAGTGGGCGCTCCAGTTTGGGCAATGAGCTATTAAATGCATATTGGAGCGGTGGGCTATTTAATGCATAGTGGGCACCTCATTTGATGTGATGGGCCATTAAATGCATGATGGGCATCATAGTTTTAAGACTCGTCGGACTCGCCACAACTCGTGAATCCATTGGTGGGCCGAGTTGACTCGCCAAGGACTTGTGAGCCGAGTCCAAATAAAAGAATTGCAAGTTTTTCTAATTGACTCGCGCGAGTTTTTTCCTTGGACTCGCGAGTTTTTTAGGCAAACTCGCGCTGCCTAGTTAGCACAACCAACTACGAGTTAAAGTGTTTTTTTTTTTTCACTTATTTAGCATTGTTGCTTGCTGAAAACAAGGTTTGTAGGGTTTGAAGAAGAGGAGGAGACAAGATTAAAAGAGCAAAAGAGATCTAGGTAAGGATTTTTCTTCTCTTTTTCATTTCCATGTTTTGAAAATCAAAAAAATCTTGAAAAACAAGGGGATATGTTGCCAAAATTTTTTCTATTTCCCTTCCTAACTTATTTCCTTATATTTTTTTCTTGTTTTCAAATGATATTTTTTTCCAAATGATTCATTATCATTGTTTTTGTCGATTTTCCACAAAACCCTATTGATTTTTTATTTATTTTTCATGTTAAAACAACAATGGCAAGTTCAACTCCAAGGGCAACTCCAAGGCTAGGAAGACAAAAAGACAAAGCGTGGAATTATGGGATACTAGGAAACAAAAAGGGGGAGGTCACTTGCACCGAATGTACAAAATGAATGATTGGTGGAATAAATAGATTAAAATACCCCCTTGCACAAATAGCTAGATATGGTGTGGAGATATGCCCCAAAACAATTCCAAAGATTATTAGAGAGATGAAGGTCCTTCTTGTTGAGCATGATATGCAAAAGGAAGAAAGGCAAAAATCAAAAGAAGTCATGACAGCTGCAGTGAATCCCACATTGTCCTCTTTAGGTCCCCTTAGTCACACTTGTGGTCGTGGAAGCCCAAATTTACATCAATCACTTTCATCTTTTGGTGACAATGAGGGTGAGGCTAGTGACACTCTTGTTAGATCATACCCTAATTTTTTTGTCCCATGCAATGTTCCAAGAGCACAACCTTCACTTGAAGGTACAAGATGGAATAGGGACAAGCATGAACAAGCAAGGATAGCAACATCAAACTTTTGGTTTTGAATAATATACCTTTCAATGTGGAAAACAATGTGTATTGGGAAGGTTTGGTTAATGCATTAACAGTTGCAGGTAAGGGGTTTAAACCCCCAGTAGGTCATGACTTCAATGGGCCATTGGTAGAGCAAGCTGTAAGAAATACACAAGTTGTGGTTGATGATCGGAAAAAAAATTGGAGGAGAAAAATTATGCAACATTTTATTGGATGGATGGACATATGGACAAAATAGGACTCTTCTCAACTTCTTGGTGGCTTCAAATGGTTCAATGGTATTCCTAAAGTCTTTAGATTCTTCAAATGAAATTAAAAATGTAGAGACTTTGTGTAATCTATTGGATGGGGTGATTCAGGAAGTTAGAGTTGAGAATGTTGTCCAAATGATCACAAACAACACAACTACATATGTATATGCAGGTAGAATGCTTATGGAGAGGCATCCTATGATTACATGGAGTCCTTGTGTTGCCCATTGCTTGGACTTGTTGTTAGAGGAGATTGGAAGATTGGATGGGTGAAAAAGGTGGTTGAAGATGCAAGAAGTGTCACCGAATTCATCTACAACCATACTTGGGTCCTTGCTTTGATGAGAAAACACACAAATGACAAGGACCTTGTGTGACCTGGAGTGACACGATTTGCTAGCCACTTCATCACTTTGCAGAGCATTTTTGGTGCCATTCATTATCTTAGGCAGATGTTTGTGTCTGATGCTTGGTTGGAGTCCGCGTACTCCAAAAGACTTGAAGCAGAGAAGATTATAAGCATTGTTTTTGGTGAAGGGTTCACCAAAAGTGGAGAGGAGTTGACTGCGGTAAGTAGCAAACACAAACGCACACTTTATACAAGATAATCTATTTGTTGATTTTATTTTTTAGGGCTTAATTTGTACTAATTTAAAATTTGTTTTCATTTTTTTAGGTGACTAAACCTTTGGTAAGGGTTCTTTGTATGATGGATGGAGAGGGCATGCCAATGAGTTATGGGGCCATGGATAGGGCCAAAGAGGCCATTTCACATTACTATCGTGAAAATACAAGAAATTGTGAAATCCTTTGGCCCATCATTGATCATAGGTGGACACACAAACTCCACCAACCGATACATGCCTTCGCCTACTTCTTGAAACCGAAATTCTACTTTTTTGATTCAGTTAGGGCTGATGAGGAGGTCATGGTAGGTGTCGTTGCATGCATTGATAACATGGCACTTGATCCTGAGTTGAGAGATAGGGTTCTTGATGAGTTGGAGGTGAGATTTGACATTTGCTATATCTTTATTTATGAATTTGGAAATGTTCATTATTGAGTTTGATACTTTGACTATCTATTTATGAATTTGAAAATGTTCGTTGTTCAAGATCTACAAGAGTGCAGAGGGGAGATTCTTCTCTTCACAACAAGTAATTGATATGAGAGGAAAACAACAACCTGGTAAAAAAAATAGTTCAATACTGCAATAAAAAAACTACAAACTTGATTGTTACATTTTTTTCTCAATTATAATATCTAAATGTTTTTGGTAGATTTATGGTGGGAGAATTATGGTGCTGGCACACCTAATCTTCAAAAGATAGCCATCTGTGTTTTGTCTTAGCCATGCATCGCTTCTGGGTGTGAATGGAATTGGATTGTATTTGAGAGCATTCACACAAAGAAGAGAAATAGACTAACACAGAAGCGCCTCAATGATCTTGTCTTCGTTGGATACAACCTTTGCCTTCGAGTTAGAAAGGTGGAGGGTGTTTCACATGAGGCCATTGACTTGGATGAAATTGATCCATATGGTGATTGAACCGTCAATAAACAAAATGATGGTGATGATGTCCTCCTTACTGAAGAAGAACTTACAAAAATAGAGAGAGGAGCAACAAGAAGCAGAAGGAGCAAGATTGGATGAAATGGAGGAGGATGAAGATGAGGACGAAGATGAGGACTTTGATTTAGAAGAAGAATCATCTCACCATTTAGATACCTCAACACCTACTGCTACTACTACTAGCTCAAGGCCTGAAAAATTGAGCTATATTAGGAGATCAAAGAGGACGATGTACTCTTCTCTTTAGTTTGTTCATTGTTGTTTTTCACATTTGGACATATCATTATATGTAATTTTGTAAACATTTATAAACTTATGCTGCTATTATACATTTTAAAGTTTAAAAATTGAAACTATGAGTATGAATGATGATATTTCAAATATTGAGTGTTTGGAGATCATATGGCATGCGTAATGTTTCAAATATGGCTCTTATGTTCTCTGAATGCATTAATTTCTTTATGTTTTTTTTGTAAAACTACAATTTTTTTTTTGCCGAGTCCTTTTGCAAGTCTTTCACGAGTCTGAGTCCAAGTCCATTTTTTTGGTTTGCTGAGTCTGTGGCGAGTCCGAGTATTAAAACTTTGATGGGCGTGATGCCTTATTAATTGACAGGCCCACTACTTGGCACCACATAGGTTGTTTTTGGTCAAACCTTAATTAGGGTTTGCATGGTGTAATCTTGGCCCTTAATTTCAAATGAATCTTGGTCGTTCATTTGTGGGAGGAGCTCTATAAAAGGCCCTGCCTTCTCATTTCTAATTCATTAGATAGTTAGCTCATAAGAAGTGATGAGCTCTTGCTCCTTAGAGTAGAAATATAATAGGAAAAGAAGAAGACATCGTTGTAAGATTTGGGATTTTATTGAAGATATGGTGGGTTCATGTTTATTTCAACTCATTGCATGGTGTTCTTCCAATTTCTCACTTACTAGATAAAGTGCTTTGATTTCAATGGAGAACGTGGTGGTGTTTGATGAATTTCTACGGCTCATACTTTCTGCGTCTTATTGATTATAAGTTGCAATGTAAAGTTAGCTTAAGGCTTTTATATGGATGCTTAATTTCAATCATTAAATGTGCATTGTTTGTTATGATGGTGTTCATTATGATCTGAAAATTCTTTGCATTACCCTTAGAAGATTGCACCAGTTCTTTTGGAGTTGTAGTTGATCTTGGTGAAAAAGAGCTTGGTTTATGTAGAATTTGTCCATTGGAGCACTATCCATTGATATTATTGTTCTTAGGAGTAGATTTAGATCTTTCTAACCCTTTCACCTTTGATTTCAGTTCATTTTGGTTGTGTCCTTCGAAAAAGAAGCATCATGAGATTACAATATCCGATTAAGAAGTTCCAACCAACATTACAAAAGAAGTGAAGAACGATTCAAACATAAGTCCCTTTCTGTTACCAACATATCACATCAAGCCAAACGAGCTCATATCCAACATAAAGTCACAAGTTTATAGTAGGAACCTTGGAGTCGCCTCTATGATCTTCGCAATCTTAGCATACAAGGGGTTTTTGCTCAAGAGAGGATACAATGACTGTTGGAAACTTTTTTCTGTGTTGGTGTGGTCATAAAACACCCATCAACAGGACCCTGGGCTAAATTGTCCAGTTTAGGTAGTTTAAAATGAATTATTTTTATCTGCTAATAAGATGACATAAGGTCGACCATCCTCCATAAACAGACATGGGATGCGTATATAAAGGCATTTCTCTAATGGAGAAGACATGCTTGGATTTGGATGTTTATAGCTCATGCGCGCATGTCTACTAAACAAAAACCTATAGCCTATTCTATGTAGGGCAACAATCCTGCTCTGGCAACAATTAAATTAAGCATCACAGCCTGTTTTCAGTTATAATCTAATTGTGGTATTTACCAGGTTGTCGTGGAGTGATATGCCAATAAGGATTGTGAGGAATTTTAGTGATTGCCATTAAGAGGTATTTTGACTGCCTGAAGGATCGTGTGGCCTATCTTTGCCTTTGTCGCTGACAAGGCAAAACCAACGACTGGTGCCTAGGTGTGCAAATTAAAGGATCAAATCATATTGGGAAGGATATTGGCAGTCATAGTTCACTGGGAAGAAATGAATTTTAGAGGAGTTTATACATCGTAAGATAGCCTCAGTGGGTTGGCGACTTCCAACACCAATAAATCGCTTGAGCCTATCTGTCACTACATTATAAGAATGGCTTGGGTGATTTGATGTAAGTCTGTCCAATTCTGGAAACTTATATTCTTGATTTTGCTAATAATAAAATATCAATTTTTTTGTTCCAATCCACTTAATGTTATGAAGTTGAATATTCACTATTGACCCTTGTATGAAGTTTGAGTGTATGGTGGTTCTGCAAGGAAATATTTGTAGAGGGCTATGCAGATTGTATAATGCTATTTGTATAAACTCTGCTATAAGTGTTGATAGTTTCAGGTTGAGCATCTGGTGAATTAACATATGCAATAATTCTGCAAATGTAGATTTGTATTTAATAACAATAAATCAGTTTTTGGAACATTTGTGTGGAATAGTTTGTTCTTCCTAAGCCAGAACATTTTCGTGGTATCAGAGTATAAGGTCCCGCTAGCCAGTGGGGGCAATTGATGAGCGAAAGAGCACAAAGGTATCTTCAAAGAGAGAAGAAGAAGAGTATTAGTATGGGTGATGGAGATGAAGGTGTTGCTAAAGTCTTCTTCAAGAGATCTGAAGAGATGCAAGTCAATATGTCAGAAACATTGAAAGAAGTGGCCCAGTTGTTGAGAGGATTTAGTCAACATCACAATGGTGATAAACTTGAAGATGATAGGAGTGAAGGAAGTAATTCTAATGGACGAAAGTCTGTTGCTAGAGGAGAAAGAGCTTCAGTTAATACCAAATCATTTAGGGCCAAATTCTTGACAAATGAAGATGTTGGTGAGGGTCAACTAGATCAAGCCAATGAAATGGATCGACTCCACGTTTAATATCATGCTATGAGTGAGGTAGTCAAGAACGATATGAATTTAACCGAATATTGCAAACTAAAATTAAAAGGAGGACATAGGAGGAAAGGGTATGATGAGAGGAAGGATATCCAACACCGACTGGGGAAGATCACCATCCTCAATTACGATGCGACAGGTAGTACAGTACTGTTGGCCTTATTTTTAAACTTGACAAATTTTAAAATTTTGTGTTGAATTCCTTGTATGGTGAACGTCCTAGTCAAAATCTCCAAGATCTTAAAGAGAAATGTTGGAGATTTAGAAAAATCACAGGAAACATTATCTTCAAAAATCCACGAAGGATGGTGTAAAATGACCTTATGTTTATCAGGTTTATCAGGTGAAAGTTGATAATAGATAGGATTTATTGAGACATAATAACCACTTAACAAATTTCTCAAAAGACCATGGTAAAAAAAAAGAAAGTTGATTTTATTGGCCTTTTCGTCAAGTTGATAAACATTCTTATGTCATAGATGGGGTTTCATATTGCTATGAAAAAGTTGATGGAGAAGTTTTGAAGCTACAAAAAATTTTACGCTGATAGAGAGGGATAAAAGTAAGTTTCTCAATTTCAACAAATCATCGAAACTTTGTTAATCTGCATGCAAACCGGCTGAAGATAAATGAAACCTTTTTGGTAAGTTATAGCACTTTCACAAATCACCGATGGAGATGACAATGTAAAAGCATTGGCAAGTCGGGTGGCTATACAAGAACAGTGGTTTATTGTCGGTGTGTTGCTCAAATTGTTGAAAATCTTGATATACTCCAACCTTAATGTTATCAACAACGTTGACAACAAACACAAGTTGGCCATCTTGCACAAAATGTCGAAAGGAGTTTTGGTTTGTACTCAAAGACCAAGAGGGAGGTAGTTATTATAACTACTCGCAAAACTACTTCATCAAAGCATAACGGTACAGAGGATTTTGTGCGATAATATTGTTTGAAAATGCTTCGACCAACATGATATGCAACAAATGGTTTTAGTGAAAAGACTTAGAAATCTGAAGTGAATGCAAGCGGCGGTTCCACGATGATATCCAACATCATCACCCCTGTGTCTAAATGAAAGCATTGGAACAATTTATAAACATCTATTAAAACGCACCAAATGCTCAAAGAAACGTCATCGCAAAGAAGGAAATGAAATGATTGCGGGTTCTGCATAAAGTGATGTGTTTAAAAAGCTTTAGAAACTTTTAAGTGATTATAAAATGGCAGGTGTAAAGCCGATTTACCTTGGTTGTATCTTCACTGCCTACGCAAAATGAAGCGTTGGAAACAACGTATGGACACCCATCGAAGCACACAGGATAGAGGAAGTTCATTTGAGATCATAGTTTGAAATGCTCTAGCTGACATGCCTGGAAACCGTGAAAGAATTCACATAGCAAGAGATCTATTGATAAATTGCCTTCAAAGATATCACGTTTCATGGAATGTGATGATTCCAAGATATGCAGATTCGAAGATTTCAGAAAAATGCAATTGTCAGTCGTAAAATCTAGATTCTCCAACCTTTGCCAGCACCACGCCATACATACAGGTGGTAAACATGCATCAAAGTATACATAATTCTCTCTTAGACGTGCATCTGAAACATTCAGGCGCAGTTGAGATGTATGAACGATTTGATTAAATTTCTCAAAGAACATGGTAATCTCATCGAATAGAGTAATTGCAGGGTGTGCATAAAAGTTATTTGGTGATAAGGTTTTAGAAACTTCCAAGAAAATGCAATTAATAGTTGTAACACCATTCGAAAATTTTGTCAACATCTTACCTATCCGCACAAAATGGAAGCTTTCAAACAGTGTTAGGACATCCATAAAGGCATAACGAAAAGGAGATTTTTGTCAGTATTTGTAGTTTGAATCGCATGAATTGACATGAATGCAAAATGTGAAAATATAGACAAGGCATGTCAACTTTTGACAGCACGCCTCAAGGAGATGGCATCTTAAAGAATATGATGATTGCACAGACATGAAGGTCTATGAACAGTTTAAAAGAACGCTCAAAGAGATGCCATCGAATGGAAGGAAATGGTTGAAAGATTTATACAAAATGCATGTGTTGAAAAGGCTATATAAACTTTCAAGAAGATGCAGGTGGCGGGTATAAAGCTAAACTCCACAACCGTTGCTTACATCCTATCTACCTCTATAAAATGAGAACTTTGGCATAATACTAATATGAATTTTTATTAGATGTTGCTGCTGCAAATGTCTGATCGACTTGCATGCAAAATGTGGAACTGTAAACAACGCACATGAACTGCTAGACATAATACCTTGAAAATATGTCACCTTCGGGATATCATGGTGCTCTATGAGAAGGAATTAAGTATTCAAATACCAAAAATATCATATAGTTATGGCTTATGATGTTGCATTTTGAGCTACATTTATGACAAAGGAAAAGTGGACCATTAAACATAGTTGGAGAGCGTGTGGAAATGAATTTAGGTTATTGGTGAATGAATATTTCTTCATTTCAATTATTGAGATATCAATCTATGGACATATTGCAATAGTCAATCCTTTACGTCTTCATGGAGGCTCTTTGAGTTGAAGTTGACAAAAATGGAAAGATCAACTTTCACAAATACATGGGAAGACTTTGAATTCATCTAAAGAGAAAAGATGTCCAAGTTGTTGATCTACAAATTACTCGTAAATCAAGAGGAGACATAGGACTCATCCTAGCGAAACCAAAGTCACACTCTTCTTTTAATATAATGAATATCAAATATCTTTTCATAAAAGTGGTTTATGTCACTTGTTGTAACTTAAAGTTTGATATTGGGCTTCATTTTTGTAAAAGTTAGGTAAATCCTAACTTATTTCTAAAGGGTAGTTATTACAAGTGATCACTTGGGTAGTTATTTTAAGAAGTTATGATAAGTGATTATGCTAGGTGGTTATCCTAAGTGTTTTCTTATGATAGTTATCTTAAGTGGTTATTGTAAGTGGTTACACAAAGTAGTTAGGCTAGTTGGTTACAAGTAGTTATTCCTTCTAAAAGCCTATATATGCAAGGCTTTTGCATTGTAACATGGGGGGACTTCTTCAAAAGGGAGAGACCATGGAGAAATTTTTAGAACAAGTTTGATGACTTTTGGTTTTGCACTTTGTGTAAAAGGGTTCTTGAGATTGTATAATTTCATGAAGATAATAAATAATGCATTTAGCTCATATGTTCTATATGTTCTTCTTGAGTTATTATTGCTGCTTTTTCGTGTGTCAAATTAGTGGTATCTTTTGTCCATGTGGAAATTATTTATCATCTATTGGAATGCTTATGATTTATGTAATTGATGTAATGAAACATTATCAAGCTTTGGTATCCTAGTTTGGATGTGTTAGAGTTATTTAGCTTTTCGTATGTTGAGATTTGTAGCCCTTCTTTCATCATCATTGCAATTCCAAACTTATATTGTGCTTAAATCTCCCTTTGTAATCGTTATCTATTTTGAAATCTCAATTGGTATTCGTATGTCTATTGTTGAGGTTTCTATTCTTTACCTTTCTTTAGTTTTGTGTTTTCTTCTTTATGTACTTTTAGGTTAAAAGTACACAAAAATCTCAAATACCCCCATCATACGAGGGAGCTGCCCCTCTCAAACACAGAGGAAGATTGTGACCTAAACACAATCTCTCCAACTGTTGGGACAGTTGTCATTGCTTTTTGGGCGAACAGGGTCAAGTTTGAAGGATAATTCACAGTGACAAATCTGTTTAACAATAGATTTTTGGTGACTCTGCTGGGGAGTGAAATACTAGTGTGCTTTGTTCCTCAAGAATTTTAAGGTACCTTCTTCAGAATGAAGGTTGACGACTCTGTTTGAAAGAATCGAATTCAGAACAATGGTTTGGTACAAAGGAAAAATTGAAAGTGACAATGAAAGTGATGATGAAGACTATTTAAATCAAAAGAAGCAAGTTCCTGATGAGCCCATACAAGTTGAATTCTTGAAGAGCTTTTATGGTGGTATGCAGTTTACTCCTGATAAGATTCACCCTTCCTTACGTCAAGTGTTGCAAACGATTGAAGAAAAGGATGGAAAAGCGATTGGTTTTCTTGCTTGTGATGATTTACCTAAATCAACAACAATCAATAAAGATGAAGACAAAAGTGCTCCTTCTCCTGTACCAATTGCTCAACAGAATCAAAGTCTTGATGATCTTGAACAAGTCAACTTCTTGAAAAATTTCTAAGGTGGAAAGTAACTTGATCCTAATAAAATTCATCCTTCTCTACTCCAATCTTTGCAGGTAATTGAAGAGAAAGAAGGAAGGGTAAAATTGTTTCTTGCTCATGATCATTCACTTGAACCAGAGGTAAACAACAACAATGATGAAGAAAATGATCCTTCTGTGTCACTAGCTTCTTAAAGAAATCAAGATCTTGATGATGCTAAGCAAGTTCAATTTTTGAAAAGATTCTATGGAAATAGGCAACTTAATCCTAACAAAGTGCATCCTTCCTTGTTTCAAAAATTGCAAATGATTGAACAAAAAGAGGAGGGACAAAATTATTTTCTTGAAGATGTACACATTCGTGATGAGATGTCTTGTAATCCAAGTTTTGAAAAAGATCCTTCACATTATGTATGTGTTGAGGAAGATGAAGTAATATCGGTTGGCAAGGATACATGTCAAAAGAAAGATCAAGATGAAGTGAGTGAAGAAGAAAAAGAAGATCTCATCCATGGATGCCATGGGCATTATGAAGATTACCACAACAAAGAAGAAGTCTTTCATCAATCTGAAAACAAGGAGATTGAAGAAAAGGTAGCAAATGCTTTCCAAGCATGTGTGCAACCCAAGAGTGAAAAGAATGGTCAAGAAGAGATGCATAAAGATGAGACTCAAGTAGTCTTTATTCCCAGTTGGTCTCTCAATGCTTCAAATGATGAATTTATTTGTGGAGAAGACATTCCTATCATTCCATCACTAGTCAAAGGAGATGATAGTAGCATAGATGATGTCAAAGTTTCAGTAACCTCTGAGCAACTTTTCATTACCATGACCAATGGGGAGGCAACCACAAGTGGAACTTTGCAGATATCTTCTTTTCATTCAAAAATGAAGACATTTACTTTCGAAGACATTGATGAACTTCTAGATCAGCCCCAAGTGAAAGAAGATGAGTCACTGAGCATCCAATCTTTATCATACATGCAACCTGAGTATGAAGTTTTTCAGATTTCATGAAGAGTTTCATATAGAAGAATCCTCGAGTCAAGAGAATATAGAAGGCTATATGGGTATTGTTGAGAAAGATGAAATTGAAATCTATGTAGGTGTATCGACCTCGGTGGAAGTGCAATCTATGCGTTATGGAGCATTCAAGGATCGAAGCAATCCACTTTTTGAATTATTAGATGAAGAAGACAACCCTATATTAGAGGATATTTTTGGAAATCATGCCAATACTAAAATCAGGAATGAGGTGATGTATGATCTAATGAAGGAGCCCTATAAAGTTAATTTTGGTGATGTTCATATCCCAAGTTGGTGCTTGAAAACTTCAAATGGTGATTTACTCTATGAGAAAAGTGTCTACCTCAATCCTTTGTTTTCAAATGAATGCTTTCCTATAGGTGATTCCCAAGAAATAAATGTTCCATCTCCTTATTCATTTTCATATCCCATGAAGAAAGAGTTTTGTGAAATTCTTCATACAAAAGAAGAAGAACATATTCTAATAAAGGATGGCTCTATGCTCCTAGAAGCTAACATTCCACAAAAAGATTCACTAGTTGTACCAGATCAAGTTTCTTCAATTCACAAATTGTATAAAAGTTGTCCAATTCATGGGTCAATATTTTCCAATCCAAACTATCAAAAGGATGTTCAGATAGAGGATATCGGTATGCTTGAAAATATTCCAAAAGCTGTCAACAATGTTCAAGGTGGTACCAATTTGATTGATGAGAGTTCAAATATTTAGGATTATATATGGTTGTTTGGTTCGTTGGTCAAGGATATTTCTTGTCTTATACATGTTGATCTACTCAACCTATGAAGCTTATAGTTGTCACATGGATGCACACCACTTTTCCAGATAGGTTCCTATTTCTCCCAACTTGTAAATGGCTTTGTATGATCATCCTGGAGAAATTTGAGGTAGGCTTTGCCTACCATGTACATATTTAGTCAGAAGTTTTGGTTGTGTTTGTCCCATTTTTGGTTTGTGTCCAGTCTCTCCAGTTGGTCTCTTTTGTTGTCTCCTCTCCTTGACTCTTTGGCCCAATGGATAAGGCATTAATCATCTTTAAAACCTCTAGGTTCATCCTATGTCCCTTATAGTTCTCGTCCCCAGTCAAAGTTAACTGTTGGCCCTATTTTTAAACTTGACAAATTTAAAAATTTTGTGTTGAATTCCTTGTATGGTGAACCTCCTCGTCAAAATCTCCAAGATCTTAAAGAGAAATGTTGCAGATTTAGAAAAATCATAGGAAACATTATCTTCAAAAATCCACGAAGGATGGTGTAAAATGACCTTATGTTATCAGGCTTATCAGGTGAAAGTTGATAAGAGATAGGACTTATTGAGACATAATAACCACTTAACAAATTTCTCAAAAGACCATGGTAAAAAAAAGAAAGCTGATTTTATTGGCCTTTTCATCAAGTTGATAAAAATTCTTATGTCACAGACGGGGTTTCATATCGCTATGGAAAAGTTGATGGAGAAGTTTTGAAGTTAACAAAAGTTTTTAGGCCAATAGAGAGGGATAAAAGTAAGTTTCTCAATTTCAACAAATCATCGAAACTTTGTTAACCTGCATGCAAACCGGTTGAAGATAAATGAAACCTTTTTGGTAAGTTATAGCACTTTCACAAATCACCGATGGAGATGCCAATGTAAAAGCATTGGCAAGTCGGGTGGCTATACAAAACAATGATTTATTGTCGGTGTGTTTCTCAAATCAGAGAGTTTTTTAGTGGCAAATCTTTGCCAATTGGCGAATTCCGCGTTTTTTTTGAGGAAATGGAGAATAGTCAGGGGCAACATAATGGTCAAATCGCCCAGAATTTCGGGGTTAACGGTACACTGTATTCTGGCTTCACCATTGACAACACACCGTTCGACGTGCATGCCCATAATATTCGCCTGGAATCACTCAGACGTAGGTATTAGATCACCTCCATTGTTCGCTAGAAATAGTAAAATGACCATGTACCCAGGACCTAATTCACCAACGGTAAATTAAATGTTCATTGCGCGCATCGGCCAAATTCACCAATATCAATTAAAACATTATAAGCATTCGAGGACCCGTTTCGCCCCGCTTAAATCAAGATGCATTTTGAAACGCCCGCGCAATTCGCCAAAAATGCAATCATGGATTGATATAAATACACTCTTTCTTACAATTTGTTCGTGTTTGATTAGTAAATTTGGGAGCTCTCGATTCACATTCCATAGTTTGAGTTGGAACATCGAAGTTCATTGTAGGGCGGAGGGCCAGAGTTACAATCCTGCAACACAGGCTCAGGCATTCCTGATTCCTAATTTAGAGAATTGAGAAGGCATAAAGGTGAGTAATCATTTCTTCATACTTGATAGTATTAGTTTTAACTTATAATTCGTAGTGAGAGGTCAAGACTCAAGATGTCACAGTCAGACATGGGTGAGACTCCTCAGGGTGGTGAAGGGATTGAGATGTTAGGCAAGGGTGAAACTGAGACTCCTCAGGGTGGTGAAGGGATTGGGATGTTAGACAAGGGTAAGAATCCTTAGGGCGGTGAAACTGAAGGGATTGGGAGGCCATCAAAACACCCAAAACTTAAAATTAAAGATAGTACCATAAAGTCTTTCTTTGGAATTGGCAAAGTTTCTGGTGCATCAACTTCTGCAGTTGCAGAAGCCATTCACAGTAGCTCACCACCACCACAAGGTGGGATTGTCATTGAGTTAAATGCATCAAATGAGGATGACAATATCGACACGACATAAGACATTCTAAGGGATAGACACAATGAGATAATTCACTCGGATGCAAATGCTAGTATCGAAGATGATGTTGGTAGGAAGAAAAGAAAAAGGAAAGTAAAAATGGGGCGAGAGTGGGAGATGACAAGGAGTTTTAAGATTTATTGGGTAGCAAAGTACCCATTCATTGAACCAGTCCCAAACAATGATGAACAACCAACATAATGCAGGTGTAAGATTTGTAGCTGGAAAACTTAAAGAGAGAAGAAGATGCAGCTAAAGCTTGAACCATAGAAAAACATATTGGTAAGGTTTATGAAAGACGGAAAGGAAACACCAATAGTAAGATGGAAATCAAAGGAAGAATGTCTTCATGTTAAGTATGCCATGGAATATGAAGAGCATAACCACAAAATGACACTGATTGGTAATAGTGGATTTGGAAATACAATCAAGGCTGGGCTTGAACATGCAACGAAAGATGCAAACCTGGCAAAGACTGTTTAGATGAGTGTTATTTTTCATATTTCTTCGAGAGGGATACCTATGAAAGATTTCCCAGAATATAGTAATTTATTATCTTTTTTGAATGTTCCTCACTATCCTATGTCACATAGGTCAATAAACGTTGGATGGGAAATGGCAAACTGTCTCGCTAAGGTGGAAAAGAAAAATTTACAAGAGAGTGTAAAAGAGTCAAATTTCATTTCATTATCCATAGATGAAGTTACTGTGGTAGATAACACTGCTTGGGTTTGTATGCATGTGAATACCGTAAAATAACACGTCCGTCGAGCTCATCTACTCTATGTTTGTAAAATGAGGGGCAATTCAACAACAAAAAATTTATATTGGAAGTTAAGAAAGCTTTGAATGAAATTGCTGGTATGAATGACTTGACAATTGCCAAGAAGTTGGTGTGTGTTGGAGCTGCAGTAATGCAAGGTCAAAGGACCGGTCTTTGCGCAAGATTACAAACTAGTATTGCACCATACATGGTTGGCATTCACTACATGGCCCATCGAATGAATTTAGCATATAGAATTGTAAGCAATTTCCCTATAGTGTCAAAAGTTGAAGATCTGGTCTACGAGCTCCACTCATACTTCTGCCGAAGTCCTAAACATTTTGCAAAATTTTAGATTTTTGCCAAGGGAGTAACAACAGGAAACAATCTTCTCAGGGATGTTGAGACTAGATGGATCTCCTTGCATGGACCAGCAGAACGAGTTCTAACAGAATATCAATCCTTGATTAGACTAATGTATGAGCAACGCCTCACAATAGACAAAGCTCCTGATCTCTTATATAAATTAAGTGATATAGAGACTCTATTAACTTTAGCTAGTCTTCTCCCCATGTTGGATTCAATGAACAAACTTGTTAAGAAATCCCAAGACAAAACTATGTATATCAATGAGTATAGCACTCTACATAAAATGACAGGCTTGGGGCTGGATGGTCTATATTCAGATCTAACAAGGTGAAGCCCAAATTTTTTTAGGTGGCAGATAATTATAGATTTGAATCATGCTGAAATTTTTTTTACATTTCAATACAAAAAATGAGTTATGTGTCTTTGTAAAAGGATTTCAGATACCAATGCACCAATCTAAGACGGGCAAGTGAGGCAGAGCAATACCAGCTAAAAATGAAGATTTTGATAGGATTGTTAAATCTGTTAGTGATAATTTGAAGTCTATTGCATATGAACTTTCAACTTAGATTCATGAAATATTCCCTCGAGAAGAAATGCTTGAAGCCATGGGTTGTGTGTATCCTCAATTTTGGCATTCAATTGGAGATAATCCAAATGCCGCAAAGGTGTTTCATAAAAAACTAGAGGAATTGATATTGACATTTTCAAAAGATGTATATTGCAATGGACAACCAATAGAAGGAATTTTAAATTCAGATCATCTTAAAAAACAATGTAAACTCTTTGCATTGACTATGAAACAACAGTTGGTTGACTTGGAGAATCCATTTGAACCTGGATCAATCAAAAGGCTTTGGAAAAGGATAGATCAAAGAGAAGTATTGTGTATTGTAATACCAGAATATTTGAAACTTGCTGATATATGTCAAACAATGATATTGGGGTTGGTGGAAGATGAGAGAGTTTTCAGGGCATTAGGGCTTTTGAAATCAAAGATCAGAAACAAATTAGACAAAAAATTGGAAACTTGCTTGCGGTTGTTTGTAACTCAGTATAATGTTAGAGATTTTGCATATGATAGGAAACTGGCAATCTGGAATTCCATGAGTGAAAGATGAGGGCTGTGCAACACTTTAAAAGCTGGTGGTGCTACTACTAGTGCTAGTGCTAAGACGAATGATGGATCATAGACTCAGAGTCAACATGAAGACGAAGAAATTTTTGAATACCCAACTGAGAATGAAGATGAACCTGTTAGTACTAGTCAGTTTTCGGATCTCGAGTCCATTTGGGATATAGAAGCCTCAGACAGAGTCACTAAAGTGAATTAGCAGTTAGTTTATAGGTATTTATAATTATACTACAATTCTTGACTCATATTACAATTTCAATTTGCAATACTATAGTTGTCATTGATGGTTTTTGATATATTATTCCTTGAATTTGTCAATCAGAACGGATACTTATTTCAAATTTTTAATTGTGAATTTGAATTATTAGTAAACAATTAGAATTTATTTTCTGAATTATTAGTAAACAATTGAATTATTAGTAAATTGGTTCCACATTATGTTGAACATGAAATGCAACAATTTGTGTCACAAGATCCATAAAATTATTCATATTGCATAACTGTTAGAACCTTTCTACTTTTCTACATTAAATGCTTAACATGATGTTCATGGCGATTAGGGTTTTGTGTTTGTTTTTTGTCTCAATTGGCTAGTAAACCGAAGTTGTCGTGCGTTGAAAATATGAGTTGTCCTCTCTTTATTTGTCCATGTCAACGTCTAGTGTGGTCAAACAGTTGGCCAGACAATGAGACATGTTTAATGTTTCATCTCTAACTAGCAGATAAATTTCATGTTTAACAATTTAAGTGGCGAGTTAGCGACTGTTGGTTTAGGTTTAAATCGCGAGGTCTCTAGTTTTTTGGGTGTTAGCATTTTATGTTAGCGAGCTAGAGATTGTTAATGAAGTTGCTTTGGTCGCAAGGTCTCGAATCGGTTTGATGCCATGCATTATAGCCGTGAGAGTTAGCAAGTAAGCCATTAATGGTCTGTGTGTCACTGCTCGCACATGTTTATGAAGGTAATTAACATAAAACATTGATTTTTGTTGGTGCTCGCTGGGTCACTGCGGTCAAGAGATAAATAGTTTTGAGATTTTATGGTTATCGCTAGCTCGCAGGTGCTTTATCATCGCCAGTTTAAGTCGCGAGCTTGCGAGTACTAGGAGATTTTAGTTGTCGCTACCTTGGAAGATGTTTTGCACTTGACCATTTTATGTTGTGAGGTTGCAACTGGGTGTGATTTTATGTTATTGCAAGGTCGCGAGGTGTTCGCGGTTAAGTCATTTTAATTTGCGATCATGCGATGTGGTTGGTATCGCATCTTAGTTGGTTTCGTCGCTTGCTCGTAGGTTTTGAAGTTGTTTAGCATTTTATGTTGCGATCTGGCAACAGGTAAGTTTTGGTCTGATTTTGTGGTCATTGCATGCTCGCAGGTTTGTAATTCTTAAGTCAAAAAGTGTTGCGAGCATGCGATGGCGGTTAAGTGTCTTGTTGTCACGGGATCACAAGGGTTTAACTCAAGTTAAGTTTTGAGTTGCAAGCTTGCAATGAAATAAGTTGTTTTGTTAGATTTGCAGTGGTCGCCAGCTCGCAGGTAAAGAAAGAATATTACAAATGTTGTTGTGAGGTTGCGTCTGAAGGGATTGATGAAGATCAACGGTTGTCGCTCACTCGTGAGATTCTTTGAGGATTCGTAAAAGGGGTTGCGAGCTTGCGATTAAGAGGATTTGGTAGCATTGTCACTAACTCGTCGGTTACTTTCCAAATTATTATAACCGGTTGTGAGTGTGCGATTAAAGATGGGGATTGACACGTGGACTTGTTTGTCGGGTTCTGTAAAAGTTTTGAATGACAATCGCCAATCAAATAGAACGGCATGATTTAAAATTTCGCTCGAGTACTTCAGTTTTGAATTAATGCCATAATAGCTAGTTAATGCAAGTGTGGCAATTAATGAGACTTGAGAGAAGTGACGGCGCCCAAATACCATAAATTGCATGATCGAGCCAAGATTTTGTATAATTGCATTAATGCATTCTATCTTGGAGGTAATCGAGTGAATTGAGCTCTGCAACAATGTTGGAGAATTCAAAGTGTTGGGTGTGGGAAAATTTCAGGAAATTGGTTAAGTTTTTCTCTTGCAGCTAAAATGAGCAAGGTGACAAGTGGAACTGGAGGTTCCAAGCCCAAGGCCACGACAAGTGGAGGATCTGGAGCTTTCAAGCCCAAGGCCACTGAGGAAAAGAAGGATAAGAAATACAAGGAAGAATTTGTAGATTCGCTGCCAGGGACTTCCATTGTTTTGAATACAAATGATTTGGCATGGAAAGATTTCTGGAGCCAATGTAGAAACTTGACCATGCTTCATATGACTGGTTCTGCCCTGTTTTGTTATTTTTGGAATAATAGGGTTAAAGGTGTCCCGATGTCAAACCCTTGGGATTTAAATATGGCAAAGTTAATTGTGTCAGATGTGTATGTTGATGTGGATTTGATCAAAGAGTTGGCCAAACACTATTGCCCAGTATTTAGGGTAATCAAAAGAAAGAACCAGTCTGCCCTAATTTCAATTAACAGAGCTAGCTTTGTTGAAGCTTTCTAGATTACTGGTGCTGCATGTACAAATATAGATTTGGAGCGGATTGCAGAGGATTATGACAATTACAAAGGTGTTATCAAGAAGCATGCAATGCCCAGATACATGCCTAGGGTGAATAGGAAACCGGTTATAATTCCAGATAGTATCGAACCACCATTTGACATCACACCTTTCCACCATTATATGCATTGTACAATCTATGAATTATGCAGAGTGTTGGGTTTTGATGGAGATTCAACAGTGTCAGCTGAATTACTGATGATGACTATGGACATTCAACACCCAGATGTTAACAAAGATTATGATTATGTGGGCTATGTGGTTGAACACATTCATAATGCTCTAGTTGAAATTCAGAGTGGTGCACCCAGCCCTACATTCAAGCATTATTCATTGTTGATGCATTTAATCTTGTTCTATAATGTTGAGTTCATGGATAAAGAATTGGAGCTTTTCAAAGAAGAATTGGGTGTCTTAATGCCAATACAAAGATGGACCCAGGTTTGGGATAGTAGTTCTCCCCATTCTTCTTTCCTTTTCTTTGAAAATTGGATTGTTTTGCCAATTATGGAAATGCTAGGAATAAATAGGGAAAAATTGTCAATTAATGTTAGGAGAGTTTTGAGACCTTACCAGTATGTTCCAAACTGGTCTATTTCACATAATTGGGGGGAATTTTTCTTTTTTGATAACTTTACTATGATCAGAGTCTATGGGTGTCCTCAACCTCCCCATATTTTACCAAAATTTGTTCCAATTAGGATTGCTTTTATGGAGTTTATTTGGCAATTGACCCTAGTTGAAAAAGAATACCTTGACAAACACAGGAAGGGTTCTCTTCTTCCTAGGCTTTGGGTTGTGTCCGGTTTTACCATTGTTAGGAGCTCCTTTGATGAAGTAAATAATTTTCTTAAACATTATAGGTTGGTTAATGCTGTGTCTAGATTCTGTGATCCTGAACAATTTATTAAATGTGCATTGCCAAAAATGACACCTTGGGCCACAATGAAGGATCATGAACCATTGGATGATGAAGATGTGGTTAGAAATTTGTTGAGAAAAGAGGAAGTACAAGAAAGGAGAACAAAATGGAAAAATTTGATGAGAGTTGAAGCATAATTGAAGGTTGTTGACCCTAGTTTCTCAGGTTTTTGCCCTGATAACCCGTACCTGGAGAGGATTAATAGAATGCTGAGTTTATATGAAACTATGATGGAACAAATGCCTCAAATTCCAGAAGTGGTTGCTCAAAAGTAAGACCCCCAAGATGGACATTCTTCACATGGCAAGAGGCCACGCAGTGTGTCTACTGATGATATAGAGAGTGGGGATGAAGTTCAATCTACTTGAGTGCCACTTGTAAAGAAACAAAAAACCAAAGAGGTCAGTACAATTGTGAGGAGAGACCCTGCTAGAGCAATTTTTACAGAACAAGGACACTACTTTCATCAAATAAGGACACATCTCAGAGAAGTAGGGCATAATGAAGAATAGGGAGAAACAAACGAAGCCCTTGCTCAAGGCTTTGATGAGCGTGTGATGTTGTCAAATGAGTTCATGAAAGATGATGACTTTATTAAGTCAGATGAATTTAAAAGTTTTTTGACAAGGTTGAAACAAAATCAATTAAGACAAAATCTGATCATAGAGGAAGGAAATGTAGAAAAGAAAGAGGAGATCATCAAGGCACTGCAGGAATATGATCCCGACATGGAGCAAATATCTGTGGAATAGGCAAGACAATTGATTAAGAGTACTGGTATGATTATGATGTCTAATTGGGATATCTAGTCTATTTTTATTATTGATCAGATTAGGAAGCAAGAGGACCCAATGTTTAAAACTGAATTTGAAATTGGAGATGTAATAAGAGGATCAAGATTTAATCTTAAGTCAAAGACACTTGCTGCTTGGTCTTTGGCCCCTTCCACTCAAAAGCCCCACCTTCTAAATATCTAAGTAGAAAAGAAAGCTGATAGAATGATCTAGAATTTGCAGAACACAACTGACACGAAGATTGCCGCATTTTTGACTCAAGTTTCTTTCATGAATTTATCAAAAATAGAGGATTTGTAAAGAAGATACACAAAAACATATAGCCAATTGATTGCATTGTCTAAAAAATATGAAGAGACACTAATGAAGAAGGGCGCTCGACAAGAAGAGTTAGTGGAGTTGAAAGAAAAAATTGCAAATGATCCCCCTCCAATACAGATTATAGAACAAGTACAAGAAATACCAGCTGTTGTGACAACAAAAATGGAGGAATACACAGAGAAAATTGAAAAGCTTGAAAAGGAACAAAATGTCAAGGCTATCTCTGTTGTGTTAGGAATTTTGAAACACAAGATTAATGTATTGAAAGGAAAATTGATGGTAGTGCATGATTTGCACATTTCTTTGAAAGAGGCAAGTAAAACATCCTTTGAGGCTATCGCTTTTCTTGGACCTTTGTTCAATGTTTGGTCAGGAAGAAGCAGATTAATGGATAAGCTAGATAATGCAATGATGTATAGTGACGAGTTCCCTCCCAAGATCAGTGACACTAAAGACATGGTGGAGGTAATGAATGCAGCTTATGCATTTTTCATAGGGAAGGATGTGCTTATAAATGAAAAATTGCAGACATTTGGGGAAGGTTATAGTAAATTGGTACCTTCAATTTATGATAGTAATGGAGATTTGAAATTAGTTTCTGATTGAACTAGCGAATTTGATTTGATTCTGGAAGAAGAAGAAATAATCAAGCATATAGATGAACAGGTTGATGCTGATTTCCTTAACGGTATGCTTGATTCACTGTTCAAGGTTGAGGTTGACCATGCAAAGTTTATTGTTGAGGCCAGGGTAGTTACAGATGCCATATGGATAGATTCTGTTGCAAAGTTGGAAGAGGTAAAGACATTCAGTTGACCAACAAACAAAGAGGTGGATAGGTGGCAAGCCATGCTAAAGAAAAAGAAGAAATGTCAGGTTGCTACCCAAGATTCCTCATAGTAATTCTAAGCTTGTTGAATCCTCATCTTATAAAAGATTCCAAGATTAATTTGAGAGGGATGGCCACTTTTTTTTTTTGATCGGTAGAGAGGGATGGCCAGTTGGCCACTTTTATTGATGTTGAAAACTCTGATATAGTTATAATAGTTCATCTGTTCAAGAATTTGATAAGTGCATAGCTGAATCACATTTTGAATTTACTTTCTGATATCATTATGAATATAATATCAATATCATTTGCAGTTTGAGATCTTCACATAATTGTCTTTGTGTTGAATTTATGTTTTCACTGTGAATTGAATGGTCAAGGGTTTTTTAGTTTATGTATGAATCTGGGTTGTGTATGTAATGGCATATTCATTCCTATTTATCTGCAAATGAATCTTATTGAAGTTTATTATCAACTTGTCTTTGAATTGTAAGTGACTCTATGCCCTAGGATAAGGCACTGTTCTGTTGTCTTGATGTTGACTTGGTGAAGTGACCTTCCAGTTATAATAGTTGATTCATTGTGGGTGAATATGTTTTCTTGTTTGCCTTTGATTATGAAATTGTGATTTGTCTATAACATCTATCATGGAATTGGATCCTCAAAAGATATTCCTTTTAATTGAGTTGCATGCATGTTTTACTAATTATGTTGTATTCCTATCTATTGTGGTGTTTGATACTTTCATTCTTAATAATCTTATGATTTTATATGCTATGGATGTTTATGTAATATATATGGAGGTGTTCTATGACTATCATGTACATGTTTTCCCTCCTCCATAAAGTTGGCATTTACTCATACCTATAATCCGCCCACCAATTACACTGAGGTGAATCCTTAATATGATTCCAAACTAACAAAAATTTTGCATTCTTGGGCATAATAGGAAGCATTAAATGAAAAATTACATACACCAAAACAATGCAACAAATGAAAAAGTTAAAAATCATGATTCTGATCATTTGAAAGAGATATAATTATACACTAGAGAGAAATAGATCAGAATTTAATTTCTACAGAATAAAATTACTACTTCCGTCGATCGCCACAAAATAAATTTATATATAACTCCTTCAAGAACCTGCACAAAGCTTGACACTAAATGCTTTTCATTTTCTCTATACATGACTATACAACTTGCTCCCTTCACCTAGAGTCTAGAATCACTACTGGAACCAGAAAAAGAACCCCAATGACTATACAACTTGCAAAACTGTTTGAGCCATGCCATTATCACCCTGATGCCTTTAGATGGAATGTGAGATGTTATGTTCTATCCAACAGATCGTTTCCATTCTCGGAAGGGATACCGAGACCTAGCAAGAAGTAACTTAGTAAAGTCACCCCTAAAAATTAAAATAGAGGAGGAAGCCTTCATGCACAGGAACAGAGAAAATGGAAAGAGGAGCTCGAGCCTTCATGCCCACGATCAGGGAAAGTGGAAACAAGAGCTTTAGGGTAAATGTAATATGTTGGGGAGGGGTTGCAACTTCCATGTCATCACAAAGATGACTGACTGCCACTCCCCACCCAAACAAATCCTTCTTTCATTCCTCTACGGGATCCTTCTTCAAACCCCCTGCCATCCTGTGGCAGAGTAGAAGCAAAGGATGTGCCATGCTTGGCCTTTCTTGATAAGAAAAGGATTTCACACCCTCTCTGGCAATCCTTCTCACTTTCACAACCCCTCCGACAATAAACAAAATCACATAGGAGAAAACAAAAAAAACACCCATCCGGTATCACAGAGCACACAACAACTCCATGCATGATCCTGCTCAAACATCATCTTCCTTTCTGAGGAAAAAGCCACTCTCAGAAAATGAAAAAGGTTTCTTTTCTCTTTTACCAAGTAAGTCACCACTCCATTGTATTTATAACCTTTTAACACTTCATTTGGTGATGCTCATTCATGTGAAAAATCATCATTTTGGTGTTTTTCAACATGACTGTAGACTCTAGAAGTCATGCCTATCAAATCCACTACATCCTACTAAGGCTCATCTATTGTGAACGATTTTGTTCTGATTTTATTCCTCCTTGATTGGATAAAATTCTGCTTCAGAATCCCTAACAACAAGCAACCTGAGCTCTGATTTCTCAGAGAAATCCGTGATCTCCCATCTCTAACTCAGAAGCTATCCAATCCTTTTATGCCTCTGAAACCGTCGTCCTCGCTTGTCTAATCAACCTCGGCTCAGGAGAAACCTTCAAACTAGTCCCTCAGGAATGAGTCGGCATCCAAGCCTTAAAAATTCCTCGTACATATTAGCTTGCCACCATAGTTGTTGCTAGCTCTCATGTTTGTTTAATGTTAGCATTTTTAGGTTGCGAGCTAGCAACCATATAGTTTGTGGTTAAGTTTTATGGTTATCGCCAGCTCGCTAGGTAAAATGTCTGAAGACGTGATCAAGCCGCGAGATGGTGACAAGTTGGTTTGGGTTTACATTGCGAGGTCTCTATATTTTTGGGTGTTAGCATTTTATGTTACCAAGCTGGAGATTGTTAATGAAATTGTTTTGGTTGCGAGGTCTCGAGTTGGTCTGATGTCATACATTATAGCCGCGAGAGTTAGCAATTAACTCATTCATACAATTGTCGCTAGCTCTCATGTTTGTTTAATGTTAGCATTTTTAGGTCTCGAGCTAGCGACTAGATAGTTTGTGGTTAAGTTTTATGGTTATCACCAACTTGCGAAGTTAAATGTCTGAAGACCTGATCAAGCCACTAACTTACGAGTGAAGTGCTAGCGGTTAAGAGATAAACCGTTTTATGTTGGCGAGTACGCAACAAGGGTTAAAGATACCACTATCTCCAAGTCGCTGCGGTGTCGAGGACTTAACATTTTGTGGTTGAGAATTGGCAAGTGATGTTGGGAAATGGTGTTGTACACCTTGCATAATAATGGTTTATTATTGCATTATTTTATTATTGTGTGAGGTGGACAAAGAATTAAAATTGTAATATCATTGTATTGTTGCACCTAGGAGCACCTAGATGGACGTGCAACATGTAGAGATCCTTTTGGATGTTCTTGTAACCACTTGATGAGTTGTATTGACACATTGGTATTGTTATTTTATATTGGGGAATGTAATTGTGATAAAGTACCCAATATTAAATGTGGGTCATGGGTAGTTAAGGAAAACATTAAAAGGTTGGTAAGGAAAATATTATTTTATTGTCACATGGTATTGGGCACATGGTTTTGATGTAATACCACTTAGTGGTTTTGTGGTTGCTTGTTTCTATAAAAGCACCACAAGGGTAGTTGTTTGGTAGAGGAAGCCAGGTTAGCATTTGTGAAGAAGGAAGCATGGCATGGGATGTGTGGATTCATGCTTGATCACATGGAGTGCTTGGTTATGGCTGGGTTTTGAAGGCTTTCCATAGTTGTATTGTAATGGACGCATTGCTGATAATACATGGTGGATGATGCTTTTGGAGGCTGGGTTTTTCCCTCATGAGGGTTTTCCTAGGGTATATCTTGTGTCACATTTTGTGAGTATGTTGTCTATTCTTTGCATGTGGATCTTATGTGTTGATTTGGTTAAAATCTGAATTTGGGTTATGTGGAAATTGTCATAAAGTTGGCTGCGAATTTCCTTTCAAGTGACAGTTCAGTTTCCCTCAGTCGCTAGATCTCGAGGTTATGAAGGCTTAGCATTTTCAGCTTGCGAGTTGGAGATAGAGTCGTAAGGGCTTGTCGCTAGGTCGCAAGATTTTCTAATGGGCGGTCTTTTAGGCAGAGAGTTGACGATTGTGTGCCACGTGTTTTAATGACTTAATATCTTGAAATCGCCAATATTTTTTTTTATGGTTTGAAAATAGCTTGAAATCGCCAATATTTTATTTTTATGATTTGAAAATAGGTTTGAAAATCTTGATATACTCCAACCTTAATGTTATCGGCAATGTTGACAACAAACACAAGTTGGCCATCTTGCACAAAATGCCGAAGGGAGTTTTGGTTTTTACTCAAAGCCCAAGAGGGAGGTAGTTATTATAACTACTCACAAAAGAAACTACTTCATCAAAGCATAATGGTACAGAGGATTTTGTGTGATAATATTGTTTGAAAATGCTTTGGCCAACATGATATGCAGCAAATGGTTTTAGTGAAAATACTTAGAAACTTGAAGTGAATGCAAGCGGCGGTTCCACGATGATATCCAACATCATCACCCGTGTCTAAATGAAAGCATTGGAACAATTTAAACATCTATTAAAATGCACCAAATGTTCAAAGAAACATCATCGCAAAGAAGGAAATGAAATGATTGTAGGTTCGACATAAAGTGATGTGTTAAAAAAGTTTTAGAAACTTTTAAGTGATTATAAAATGGCAGGTGTAAAGACGATTTATATAACCTTGGTTGTATCTTCACTGCCTACGCAAAATGAAGCATTGGAAACAACGTATGGACACCCATCAAAGCACACAGGATAGAGGAAGTTCATTTGAGATCATAGTTTGAAATGCTCTGGCTGACATGCTTGGAAACCGTGAAAGAATTCACATAACAATAGATCTATTGATAAATTTCCTCAAAAGATATCACGTTTCATGGAATGTGATGATTCCAAGATATGCAGATTCAAAGATTTCAGAAAAATGCAATTGTCAGTCGTAAAATCTAGATTCTCCAACCTTTGCCAGCACCACGCCATACATACAGGTGGTAAACATGCATCAAAGTATACATAATGCTCTCTTAAACGTGCATCTGAAACATTGAGGCGTAGTCGAGATGTATGAACGATTTGATTAAATTTCTCAAAGAACATGGTCATCTCATCGAATAGAGTAATTGCAGGGTGTGCACAAAAGTTATTTGGTGATAAGGTTTTAGAAACTTCCAAGAAAATGCAATTAATAGTTGTAACACCATTCAAAATTTTTGTTAACATCTTACCTACCCACACAGAATGGAAGCTTTCAAACAATGTTAGGACATCCATCAAGGCATAATGGAAAGGAGATTTTTGTCAGTATTTGTAGTTTGAATCGCATGAATTGACATGAATGCAAAATGTGAAAATATAGACAAGGCATCTCAACTTTTGACAACACGCCTCAAGGAGATGACATCTTAAAGAATATGATGATTGCACAGACATGAAGGTCTATGAACAGTTTAAAAGAACGCTCAAAGAGATGCCATCGAATGGAAGGAAATGGTTGAAAGATTTGTACAAAATGCATGTGTTGAAAAGGCTATATAAACTTTCAAGAAGATGTAGGTGGCGGGTATAAAGCCAAACTCCACAACCGTTGCTTACATCCTATTTACCTCTGTAAAATGAGAACTTTGGCATAATATTAATATGATTTTTTATTAGATGTTGCTTTTGCAAATGTCTGATCGACTTGCATGCAAAATGTGGAACTGTAAACAAGGCACATGAACTGCTAGACATAATACCTTGAAAATATGTCGCCTTCGGGATATCATGGTGTTCTATGAGAAGGAATTAAGTATTCAAATATAAAAAATATCATATAGTTATGGCTTACGATGTTGCATTTTGAGCTACATTTATGACAGAGGAAAAGTGAATCATTAAACATAGTTGGAGAGCGTGTGGAAATGAATTCAGGTTATTGGTGAATGGGTATTTTTTCATTTCAATGATTGAGGTATCAATCTATGGACATATTGCAATAGTCAATCATTTACATCTTCATGGAGGCTCTTCGAGTTGAAGCTGGCAAAAATGAAAAGATCAACTTTCACAAATACATGGGAAGACTTTGAATTCATCAAAAGAGAAAAGATGTCCAAGTTGTTGATCTACAAATTACTCGTAAATCAATAGGAGACGTAGGACTAATCCTAGCGAAACCAAAGTCATACTTTTCTTTTAATATAATGAATTTCAAATTATCTTTTCATAAAAGTGTTTTATGTCACTTATTGTAACTTAAAGTTTGATAGTGGGCTTCATTTTTGTAAAATTTAGGTAAATCCTAACTTATTTCTAAAGGGTAGTTATTACAAGTGATCACTTGGGTAGTTATTTTAAGAAGTTATGCTAAGTGATTATGCTAGGTGGTTATCCTAAGTGTTTTCTTATGATAGTTATCTTAAGTGGTTATTGTAAGTGGTTACACAAAGTTGTTAGGCTAGTTGGTTACAAAGTAGTTATTCCTTCTAAAAGCCTATATATGCAAGGCTTTTGCATTGTAACAGGGGAGGACTTCTTCAAAAGGGAGAGACTATGGAGAAATTTTTAGAACAAGTTTGATGACTTTCGGTTTTGCATTTTGTGTAAAAGGGTTCTTGAAATTGTATAATTTCATGAAGATAATACAGGATGCAGTTAGCTCGTATGTTCTATATGTTCTTCTTGAGTTATTATTGTTTATTTTTCGTGTGTCAAATTAGTGGTATCTTTTGTCCATGTGTGAATTATTTATCATCTATTAGAATGCTTATGATTTATGCAATTGATGTAACGAAACATTATCAAGCTTTGGTATCCTAGTTTGGATGTGTTAAAGTTATTTAGCTCTTCGTATGTTGAGTTTTGTAGCCCTTCTTCATCATCATCACAAGTCTAAACTTATATTGTGCTTAAATCTCCCTTTGTAATCGTTATCTATTGTGAAATCTCAATTGGTATTCGTATGTCTATTGTTGAGGTTTCTATTCTTTACCTTTATTTAGTTTTGTGTTTTCTCCTTTATGTACTTTCAGGTTAAAAGTACACAAAAATCTCAAATACCCCCATCATACGAGGGAGCTACCCCTCTCAAACTCAGAGGAAGATTGTGACCTCAACACAATCTCTCCAATTGTTGGGACAATTGTCATTGCTTTTTGGGCAAACAGGGTCAAGTTTGAAGGATAATTCACAATGACAAATCTATTTACCAACAAGTAGATAGGTCATGGTTACAAAAATTGAATACATATTTTTCCTTGAATCTAATGTTAGAAAAGGAGGCTATCAAATTCACTACCTTGCATTTTAAAGGAGTAGCTCATGAATGGTGGTACCGTGGAATAGTGACTCGAGGGCATGGCTCTCTCCACTATAGAGGAATTTAGTTAAAGAATAATTGACAAGTTTGATATGACAGTCTCAAAAGTACATTTCAGAAATCTAGCACAACTGAAACAAGAATACAAGGTGGATGATTTTGTTGCCGAGTTCCAAAAACTTGTTGTCATGGTGTCCATTTGATATAAAAGAGACTTCTAGTGCTCTTTGTTGAAGGGTTATCTAATCCTCTCAAAGGGTTACTCAAAGCTCTAAGCCTTATAAATCTCCAAGAAGCCATCAGAAGAGCTCTTAACTTAGAAGATTCAGTTGCAAGGGATGGTTTCAGTTTTAAGAAGACAACTCCATCTATGTTGCTTAAAAGGCCTTTTCAAATAAATGCAATGCCTCCCAGGATACCTACAACAAAGACAAAGCAAATGGATATTACTAGGAATGAACTGAGGAAGAAGTTATATTTTTCATGCCAAGAACCTTGGTAGCTAGGACATTGATGCTTAGGAAATGGGAAAATACGTTACATAGAGGTTATCTCCAATGAAGACACAAAGGTGATGAAGTTGAATTTGAAACAAAAAATGTAG
This sequence comes from Cryptomeria japonica, assembly GCF_030272615.1. Lineage (NCBI taxonomy): Eukaryota > Viridiplantae > Streptophyta > Pinopsida > Cupressales > Cupressaceae > Cryptomeria > Cryptomeria japonica. Next base: position 661,863,964 of record NC_081415.1, read on the forward strand.
AGCCCCCACATGAAGGAGAAGGGCCTTAGGAAGGCACTCTCACAACACTCATGGAAGAACCACACTATAATGCTTTCTTCCTAAGGGGAGTCTTAAAGGAAAAAAAAGGCAACCATTCTCATTGATAGTGGAGCGAATTATAATTATGTCGATGATGAAGTGGTGAAGATAATTGGATTGGACACATATGCAATTGAAGGGTTTTATGTGAAGGTAACTAGTGGAAAAATTCTCTCATGAACTAGAAAGCCCCCAAAATAAAGTTGACGATAGGAGATTACAAATTGAAGGATGATTTTTATGTGATCAACATGGATATGGAATTAGTGTTGGGATGTCAATGGTTGTATGCAATTGGTAAATATGGGAACAACCATCGCACCATGGAGATTTATTTCTAACACAGTGGAAAGGTAGTCATACATGGGCTATCTTGTAAAGGACCTAGGGAGATATTAACTAAGAGAATGGAACAAGTATTCTGTAAGGGATAAGTGGCATGGGTAGTTGAATGTGTCATCACCAATACATGCTCTATTAAGAAAGGGGAAGTCAACAATATATATATTCAATCTATTTTAGATAAGCATGGTAAAGTGCTCAAAGATATTCCTCTAGGACTACGCCCTAATAGAGGGTTCAAGAGGGTTCCAACATATGATTGAGAACTTGAGGAAGGGGAAAAACCAGTGATGATCACGCCCTATCGACATCCAATGGTGTATAAGGAAGAAATTGATAAAACAATTAAAAAACTTTTGGACATGGGGCATATAAGGCCTAGCTCTAGCTTTTTTGCATCTTCCATAGTGTTGGTTAAGAAGAAATATGGAACAATGAGGATGTGTATTGACTATTGATCTCTCAATAAGAGAACAATCAATAATTGCTACTCGATCCCATGAATTGATGAGCTACATGGGGCAAGGTATTTCTCCAAAATTGATTTGCATTTAGGGTACCACCAAATCAAGGTTAGAGATGATGATGTGCACATGACAACATTTAGGTGTCATTATGGGCACTATGAATTTTTGGTGATGCCATTTGGTTTAACAAGTGCACTAACAACTTTCCAATCATGAACCAGGTATTTATTCTAAAATAGAGAAAATTTGTTTTGGTCTTCTTTGTTGATATCTTGATTTATAGTAAAACTTGGGAAGATCATTTGAAATACGTGGATGAGGTGTTGAGCATTTTAAAGCAGCAATCTTTTTATGACAAAGCATGTAAATGTGAGTTTCTATTTGAATAAATTTTGTATTTGGGATTTAAATTAGTGAAGGAGTGGGTGTGGATGAGGAGAAAATCAAAGCCATTCAAGATTGACCTAGAGCAAGCAATGTAAATCAATTGAGAGGTTTTGTTGGGCTATGTACTACTATAGAAGGTTTGTAAAAGTTTTTTGATAGCTTGCTGCCCCCTTAACTAATCTAATGGAGAAAGAAGCATTTTTATGGAACCATAGAACTCAACAAGCCTTTGATAAACTCAAAGAGGTAATGAATTTGTGTCCACTTTTGATGATCCCATATTGCTCACTTCCTTTTGTTTTGGAATGTGATGCTTCAAGTGAAGGTATATGGGTTGTTTTGATGCAAAATAAACATTCCATAGCATATGAAAGTAGGAAGCTCAAAGAGGTTGAGCGTAAGTTCTCAAATTATGACAAAGAAATGGCCATAATGCATGCTTTGACCAAGTTTAGGCACTATTTGGTTTGTGGTAAATTTTTGGTTAAAAGTGATCATAATAGTTTGAAGTACTTCCTTAACCAAAGAGAATTGAATGATAGGCAACAAAAAAGGTTAGTAAGATTCAGGCTTATGATTTTGACATTGAATATGTAAATGGGAACAATAATGTAGTAGTTGATGTGCTCTGTAGCAAACCACATTTTCATTCCATTTTTGATATATCTACTGATTGGAAGTCATTGATTACAAATGAGTATGTCAAAAAATATTTTGCTAATGATATTTGGAAGACAAGGTGCAAGATGTCAGGTTTAAAGTGGTGAATGAGTTGATTTTCTATAAGGGATGTGTGTACATTACACTCAAATTCAAAATGAAAGAGAAGATTTTGCAAGCTTGCCATAATACAACACTTCTGGCCACCCAAGATTCTATAAGACATACAAAAAACTGAGTGAGGTAGTGATTCTCTTGGAAGGGAATGAAAGGGGATGTAATGCAACATTAAAGAGTATGCAAGTAATGCCAACAAAATAAGGTAGAGCATTTGTTTCCAACAAGGTTATTGAAGCCTTTGCTCATCACAAATCAGAAGTGAGAAAGTATATCAATGGATTTTATCACCAGGTTGCCAAAAGATGAAGGTAAAGATTGTCTATATGTAGTGGTTAATAGACTCACAAAGTATGCTCATTTCATGCTATATCATCATATTTTAGGGCACCACAAGTGGAAAATCTATTTTTAAAAGACATTTTTAGATTTCATGGGCTGCCATAAATAATTGTAAGTGATAAAGAGAGTAGATTCCTTAGTATGTTTTGGTAGGAATTATTTTGCTTGACATAAACATAATCAACTCCTAGCACCAAATATCATCCACAACGGATGGACAAACATAGATAGTGAACAAGTGGATTGAGGGCTACTTGAGAAACTATGTAACAAGTCAACAAACAATATGGACTAAATGGTCGCATTTAGGTAAGTATTTCTATAACATAACTTATATTGGCATGACCCCATTTAAGGCACTTTATTGTTATGATGCTACTTCATTTGTGGATCTAACACTTACTAATAGTAGAGTGCCAAGTGCAATAGATTTGGTCCAACAAAGCAAAGAAATTATGGAATTTCTCAAGGAAAATTTACAACAAGCTCAAAATCAACAAAAGTTGTATGTTGATAGACATTGAATTGAAACAATATTTGAAGTGGAAGACATGGTGTTCTTAAGGTTGCAGCCCTACCAACAATCCTCAATTAAAGAAAATGGAGTAGAAAAGTTGAAACCACATTTTTATGTGCCTTATCAGGTCATAAGGAAGGTTGAACAAATGTCTTATGAGCTGAAATTACAAGCTGATAATAGAATTCACAACACCTTCCATATTTCATTCCTTAAAAAGGCTCTTGGACAACAAATTAGCCCGTTAATGGAATCACCATCTCTTTATTATGAGGGAAAACTAATACTTGAACTTGCAATAGTGCTGAACATGAGAGAAAAGAGGCTAAGGAACAAGGTGATTCCAAAATATTTGGTGAAATGGGACTACCACAAGAAAATGCAACTTCGGAATTGATAGAAATTTTTGAGCACCCCAATGTGAAATTGCTTGAGGTCAAACAATTAGAAGATGGGAGGTCTGTAATAAGCCTAATTTGAGAGGAAGTGAATCGGCCCAAGAGGTGTTCTATAACACCCACCTTTAGTGATTTTCTTTAATTCTTAATAAATTTAAAAAATTTAAATAAATGAAATTATTTAAATTTCCTAGGTCAGACCCTAGGCTGACTTGTCTAGATTAGGTAGCGTAAAATGAATTATTTTTATTTGCTAATAAGCCAACATAGGTTGACTATCCTCCATAAACTGACACGAGATGCCTATATAAAGGCATTGCTGTAATGGACAAGACATGCTTGGTTCTAGATGTTTGTGCCTTGTGCATGTAGGTCTACTAGGTGAAAACCCATAGCCCATTCCAGGAAGGGCGATAATCCTACTTTGGCGACCATTGACTTAAGCATCGTAGCCTGCTTTCAATCACAAACTAATTGGTATTTACCAGGGGGTCGTTGAGTGATGTGTGAGGAGGAGTTGCAGCAATTACCATTAAGAGGTGTTTTGACTACTTGAAGGATCGCATGGCATATATTTACCTTTGCTGCTAACAGGGAAAAGCTAGTGATTAGTTCTTGGGGTGTGCAAATTGAAAAATCAAATCATATTGGGAAGACTTTTGGCAACCATAGTTCATTGAGAACATACGAAGTTCAGAGGAGTTTATACATTGTAAGATAGCCTGAGTGGATTGACAGCTTCCAATGCTAATAAATCGCTTGGGCTTATCTGTCACTGCATTATAAGAATGGTCTGGGTAATTTGATGTGAGTCTTTCCAATTCTGGAAACTTGTATTCGTGGATTTGCAAGGAAATATCTGTAGAGGACTCTAGATACTCTATTATGTTGTTTGTACAAACTCTGCTATAAGTTTTGATAGTTTTAGATTGAGTGCCTGGTGAATTTACATATGGAATAATTCTGCAAATGCAAATTTGTATTGAATAATAGTAAATCAGTTTCTGAAACATTTGTGTGGAAAAGATTGATCTTTGTAAGCCAAAATATTTTAGTAAGTCCCATAAGTGGTAGATGTGATTAGTAGGTGGTATTAGTTTGGTAGGTTGCATTTGAAGGGTAGTAGGAAGTGGTAGTACTTTGATGGATGCAATTTTGGAGGATAGTGGATGGTGGGTGCTAATGGATAGTGGTAGAACTTTAGTACTGAACTTTTGGAAGGTAGTAAGGTCACTTTATTACAAGTTTATTAGTAATTATTAATATTATTTCATATATTAATATTTATGTACATATTTGTTCATTGGTATTAATATTAATAAGTATGAAATATTAATATTTTAATAAAATATTAATATTCTATAACTTATTACTTTTCTAGAGCACAAGAAGTGAATGGTCTACTTAACATTTGTAAGTGGCAACAAGGATCTTTTTTTTCTTCACAAGTTTGCATACTATTGTTAGATCTTAATGTGACTAACATCACAACATTGACAAGCACATGTGCTCATTAGAATGTCATACAAGACATAACTACCAAATTTAATAGATCTAAATTATTAAGGGAAAGGAGGAATATCATAATACATGGTTGATAGTGTCAATCTTTTGCTTTATTACACTTATTTATTCATAATGGTAAACTCTATTGGTCCACCACACTTTTAATGAGATAAATTTTCAAATGTTTCATGAGGAAGTAAATTTATTGGAATAAAAGACCAAATCACATTCCAATCATTTGGATGAGGCCTAAACCTAAAAGCAACCTTGAAATTTTTTCACAACCAATTGGATCCTATTCTATTCTTCGAGCAAGCCAAGTTGGAATAAGTGCAAGTTTGACATCTTCAATTGTCACTCCTGACAACTATCTCATGGTTAATGAATAAAATTCCATCCTTGGTAATGGATATATGTCGAGATCAATCATATCCTCGCATGATTCAACTAAACTTGGCTTAATTAACATAAAGAATTTATTCATATCTTTAGTAAAATAATATCCGAAGACATCTACATAGTCTTTAAACTCAAATTAAAAGAATGTTATGCTATTGAAAAACTTATACTCGCAGACTTTCAAGAAATTATTTTTTATATGAACTCGCCAAAATCGTAGTGTGAATCTTGTTATTTGAACATCCATTGCAATATCATTTCTCAGATGAATATAGATAGGAGATTCTTCTAAGCCAAAATGTTTTAAGAGTTCTTTTGGATTAGGGAATACCTATCTCAAAAGCATTCTTAACTAATGATCTTAAATCATTAAGCCACTTATTCAATAAATAGTAGTCTAATATCATACTTATTGCTAAGCCTAGTAAGACTAGAAATATTCTATTTTCTTCATCAAGTGGTACTTTATCAGGGTCTCTTGGAACAATGATTATTGTTGCTAGTTCTCTAGTAAGTGTGTTTGACAACATATTATTTTCTCGCTAAATCCATTCAATATAAAAATTGTATCTAAAAAATTCAAAATATCTAGCGATTCTCCAATGTGCAATATCTTTGTTTGGATTGTTTTGTTTTTTCTCTGAAATTGCACATAGCTTGATTCTTACTATATTGAACTTTTCAATTCCATTTTTTACTACTAAAATTTCTTTTTGATATATGCAGTATCTAGATTTTGTGTCTATGAATATACTTGATTTATATCCACATATTTATTTCTTTCCATCAAGGAAATCTTGAATTAAGACATCCGACCATCTTTTGCCAAAAGCATTTGTATATAATATTAGGGGCTACAAGAATTTACCTATAGAAACCAAGATCTAGAGTCCAATGGAAAGCACATAAACAAGAGAGAACAAATGAGACAAGAATAAACTTTATTCCTATCAAGATGCAAAATACCCAACTAATTGAGTTGATTGAATTACATACAATGTAAATGAGTTTGCTTATAAAGGCAAGGCATGAGAGCACACAATCATGACATGTGGCTCAATGAGATACAAGGGAAGGTGAGGGTAGGTAGGAGAAATATTAAAATATTCCACAAGAGGTGGATCACCCACCGAAGGTGGAATGTAACAAGATGAGACAACAAAAGGTGGACTTTCTCCTACAAGCAACTTCCCTATGTGCACACTTCCCTAAGTGTCTCATATGCGAACTACTATGAAATGCATTACCCTAAGTCAACTCAAGTAAAGTGTAATTATTAGACATAATTTACACCAACACCCCCCCTTAAGTGCAACTTAGGGGAATGTAGATTCAAGATAATAATGCAAGATGGGTCCTGGCTACTAGGCCATGTGCAAATGCAAATGAAATCTCTCACAAATGGAGAAAGAGAGAAAAAACCAATGGGAAAAATCTCTCCCCCACCCTCGAAAGAGAGATTAACACACACAATGCTCTCAATAAAGAATAAGAAGAACAAAAGCTCATGTGAGGAAAAAGCCCCCCTCATAAGAGAGAAGAAGAGAGACCATGATCCCCCTCCCTAAATGTATAAATCTCTTGCAAAGATAGTCCAATGATGTTGACCAAAATTCCTCCCCATTGGGAAGGAATAGAGCCAATGTTGCACCAAAAATGCCAAAGTGTGACAAAACCAAGTATCAATGTCGATGAAGAATGACCAATCAATCACTCACTGCAACAAAATGAAGATCAAGCATGGAGATAACCTACTTTGAGCATCAACTGGATACTCATCAATGACAAATTGGTAAAATCCAAGTCTCACTAGAGCCATACACAATTTATACAATCTAAGTCTCAACTGGAGCCATGCACTAAGTCTCACAAGATATTTCTTAATCTATGGAGTACAAGAGGATACATCAAATATGTCATCAATGACAAAGTATAAAGAGGTGTGACACTTTATTTTAGTGCGTTACAACATAGCTCATGCAAGAGAAAACAACATGATGATGCAAATATGGAAACATGAAGACAATGCCACCAAAAAGATGCCCTGTAGAAGACTGCATATGAAAATGCCTCCGATTGAGATGTTGCCAAGAAAAATGTAGAAGCAAACAGACCCCCCCACCCCTTGGCTGTCGGTTGGAGAACGCTGCAAGACAGGTTTGATAGGTGGACAAGAAAAATGTGTTCCCAATTTGACTTATTACAGGAAAAAAATATTTTTAAAAACTTAACTAAAATTTAATAAAAACATTTATTAAAAAAACAAAATAAACTTTATTAAAAAATAAAGAAAAAATAATTTATTTTTTTTGAATTTAAAAAAAACTTTACTAAAAAAAATAAAAATGTTTAATTTAAAAACTTTATTAAATAAATAATAAAGAAAAACAAGTAATATTTAAAGTTTTATTAATTTTAAAAAACTTTAATAAAATATCAAAGAAAAAACTTTATCAAAAACCATTAAAAAAAGTAAATTATTATTTTTAATTTACAATTTAAAAAAAAAAAAATCATAAATCATAAATGGCCCACGAGCCCACCCTGCGATGACTGTAGGGCCTGCAGGTTGTAGTGCAATACCCATAGGTACGTGTGGTGACTGTAGAGCTTCTGGGCCACAAGTACTACGATACCAACAAGTACTCTACACGTCGCAGGTTCCTGCAAGCCCACCTAACACAAGCTTCTCAATTTTATTTTATTTTCATTTTTTTTTAAACAACAAAATAGCTTCCCCCCCCTTAAAATTAAAATTTGCCTATTTTTAAAATTTTTGATTTTTGAAAAAAAAAAAGAATAAAAAAAAACAACCTATTGCAACAATGTCCATACGACCAGATTGGGGGGGAATTTTCCAACTCGAGGTGACAGAGGCCAATTTGGACGAATGGAGAGGAAATCTTGGGGTTTTTGGCCCTTCTGAGTGCAATGGTGATGTCAAATTTGACCCAAAGTGCTCCAAAATTCTAGATCGCTCCTAAGTCAGGTAACCACCCTCCACCTTCAAATGGCTCTAGCTTTAGGCTCCGATGTCAGATTTAGATGAAACAAAAGATGATTTTGACTTTTTTGAACCTTCTCAATCCAATGGTAACCTCATATTTGAAAGAACAATCTCCAATAATAACTTGCAATAGAAAACTCCAAAATACAAAACCCCAAATTGTATCATTTTTTTGTCAAATGAATATCCATGGCACCCTAGAGGCTCTGATACCATGTGAGAATTTGCCTATAGCAATGAAGATCTAGAGTCCAATGGAAATCACATAAACAAGAGAGAATAAACGTGACAAGAATGAACTATATTCTTATCAAGATGCAAAATACCCAACTAATTGAGTTGATTGAATTACATACAATGTAAATGAGTTTGCTTATAAAGGCAAGGCATGCGAGCACACAATCATGACATGTGGCTCAATGAGATACAAGGGAAGGTGAGGGTAGGTAGGAGAAATAATAAAATATTCCACAAGAGATGGATCACCCATCGAAAGTGGAATGTAACAACAAGATAAGATCACAAAGGGTGAAAGTTCTCCTACAAGCAACTTTCCTATGTGCACACTTCCCTAAGTGTCTCATATGCAAACTACTATGAAATGCATTACCCTAAGTCAACTTAAGTAAAGTGTAATTATGAGACATAATTTACACCAAAAGGGGCATATTTGCCTTAAATATTTGCAATCCTGGAAGATTCTAACAATTCTCTTTGATCTTCTTGATTGATTTTGTTGTTTTCTCATCCCAACCCGAGCTATTGTCTTTAAACTTGTCTTGAATCCTTTTCCTATATTTGGCTAGATAATGGTAAAAAGGAGAAACACAATTCAAACAACCCAAGAGTCTTTGAATCTGCTTTTTATCAACAAGAACATTAACTAATTCTTGTATTCTTTGGAGTATATAGGGTTGCGAATTCTTGTATTCTCTGAATTTCCTATTATCATCTTTTCGATTGACAAACAAAATTCATTTTTCTGATTACTACATAAATTTCTTCTAAATGTGAAAACTGATTAGAATTATTATAAAAAATAATAATTATCATCTATATAAACTAGACACAAAGCTTTAAAATGTTTTAATACCTGTCAAATTTTCTTACAAAATAAACAAGTGTTGTACATAAACCAAATGACATGACATTCCATTCATAAAGTGCTTGACCTACTGAAACTACAGTTTTATATTATTTGTATCCTAGACCTTAATATGCAAAAATCTTTATTTGCAATCAAACTTAGAAAAAACCTTTTTATTAGCAACTCATCTTATCAAAGTTGAACTAAGTGGAATTGGATAGTTGAAGGGAAAGATAATATCATTTAAAGGGCTTCTAATTGATGCACAAGATTTTTTTCGCCTCTCTTTATGCTCTTTTGTTGACTAGAAATATGGGACAAGTAAACGTGAATTTTCTTTTTCTTATTAAGCTTCCTTCAAATAATTCATTGAGGTATTAGTCCATTTCTTTTACTTCTAATGGGCTAAGCAAATAAGCTAGTTCATGGGGAATACTAGATTGATATTCTCAATGTACTTGTAGTTTGTATCTCACTTTTTTTTCTTTGTTCTATTGTCCAAAATTGTAATGGATTTATGCTACAACAATTCTTCTCAAATCTTTCTCTTATTTCACAAAATGAATATTTTTTTTCATTTTTAATTCTTTTGGATTTTAGAATAATATTCTTGAATTTCTTTGGTCCACTCTTTCTTATACTCTTTCTTTTCTTCTAGTTTATATGTAGCAATTTTTAATAACTAGATTTTTACTTGCTAACAAATAAAATAAATGGCTCATAATTGATAACAAATTATAAATATCCTAACAGGATATCACTGTCCATATCAAATCAATAAACTCCACAAAATTAGAAATGAAAATTTTATCACTGATTCTAAAGTCGACATCTTGAACATATCTTCTCATTTTGAATTTTTCTCTTGTAATAGAGTGGCCATTTGGAAATTTTGGCCTAATTTTCCAATATTTGTCATGAATAGCTTGACCATTTGGAAGTTCTGGCCTAATTTCCAATATTTGTCATGAATAGCTTTTACAAATAAGTGAGTTGATCTTAAATCAATAAAAGCATCAAACTGAAGTGGTTATATAATGTTAGCAAATAGTTTTGTCATTGTGTTGTTTTGATTAGTTTGCCCAATGGATAGAGACAAAACTTAGCAACATTGGATAGACCATCATTGAAATTCCTTTGCTTACAAGGGGAGTAGCTTCCTCAAAGATAATTTTTAAAAATATTTCGTAATAATTTACCTCTCCACCAGATAAATATTTGTAACCAAAATAACATATAACTGATTATTAATAGAAAAAGTCTATTAACAATTTTGGTAGAAATAGTACATAAAAGTGAAATAGATGCTTGCAGATAAGAAAATAGAGGATATATTTAGCACAGAGACTATTGATACTCTTCCAAAATCTGCAATATTTCCTATCAACAAACTATCAATTTCACCGACTTATAAATCTTGAAATTTGATTACCAATTTTTCCCATAGCAGGGAGAATCTCTTTTACAATAAAATTTTCCCCCTTTAAACAACTTACCATGGCCAAATAGTTAGGCAAAGTCCTATAACTCCATTTTACCCAATCTTCTTTACAATAATTAATTTGCCCACTTACATTTCTTTCACTTTCGACTTTTTTTAATAGTTACTTATTGAGAGAATTAATTCATTTGATAGGTAAAAAATTAATTATTTTGCACAATAAAATAATTAAATATAAAGATTAATACAAAATAACTTATATTTTTTTTACACAATATCCTCTTATCAAATGAATAACAATACCAATAAAGTTTAATGTAGATCATGTTTTTCACTTGATAATTAACGTTAAATTATCATATGATGAAGCTAGAAGAGTTACCTAGGATTTGATAAAACCATAAGGTAACATATAATCAACACAATTTAAAGTTATTTTGATATAAACACTGTTATTAAGCAAATATGTAGGCTTATTCTGATTTTATATGGGATGATTTTGATTTTCTTGAAGAATTTCACAGTGAGATGATTTATTGTGTGTATTATATCTCAATATTCTCTTGCTAATTGATTTGACTTACTTAACTGTTGCTTACTTTCCTTGACCACTTTGGTTACTTGAGCATTTTTAAAAATATTTTATCTATTTTTTGTTAGGGTTTCAAGTAGATCCGAAGCAAATATGAACTAACAATTATATGCAGATTTAAATAAAAAAAGATAAAGAAATAAAACAGACACAGATAACACAGAGATTTAATGTGGTTCACCCAGAATGGGTTACGTCCACCATACACAGCCGTCCAATCTTTCTTATTATCCAGCAAAAATAGTACATCAACCTTACAATGCCTTAAGCATCCCAGTCGCTTATAACATGCATTTTTAGGGCAACAAACAAAGTCGGCCTTTTTAGGGTTTTATTACAATGTTGGTTTTCATCAACAAAAAAATGGCCAATTTTTTTTTCTCGGGGGCTCCCACCCTCGAACCCCCACTTTTCTCAGGGCTACCGCTTCCAAACCCCAGTGAGGATACGTGTTGAGTGCATAGTACTTTGCTGATCAGTCGCCACATTTCAACAATCTCCCACTTGGAGACTGATACTACACGACACCACTGTACATGTAGCATCCGCTGGATAAAACACTAGGACTCGACTGATATAAATTCCACAATTATCAATCAAGAAGACCAACATAAACTGATGAAGAAATTAGCTTCTCCTGTGGAACTGCCTTCGCGAACATATCGGCAGGATTCTCACTTGTGTGAATCTTCTTAAGCTGTAACTGACCCTCCTCCAAAACAGTCTGGATGAAGTGGTACCTAAGCTGAATGTGCTTTGTCCTTGAATGAAAAGCAGAGTTCTTCGCAAGATGAATGGTACTCTGGCTATTAGTATACAATGGGCTATCCTCTTGTGTCTGACCCAATTCCTCTAGAAAACATTGCAACCAAATCTTCTCCTTGCTGGCTTCTGTAGTAGCAACATACTCAGCTTCAGTGGTTGAAAGTGCAACAACCTTTTGCAGCCTAGAAATCCAACTGACTGCAGTTCCCCCTATAGTAAAAACATACCCTGTAGTACTCCTCCATGAATCAATATCATCTGCCAGATCAGAGTCAAAAAATCCACTCAGAGCAGCATTAGATCCTTTGAAACATAATGCCTTTGTAGTAGTTCCTTTCAAATACTGAAGAATCCATTTCACAACATTCCAATGTTCCATACGCAGATTACTCATAAACTTGCTCACAACTCCCACTACATGTGCAATATCTGACCTTGTGCATACCATTGCATACATCAGACTGCCAACAGCTGATGAATACGGGATGTTAGACATTTTATTAACCTCTTTCTGTGCCTTTGGGCACATCTCCTTAGTCAATTTGAAATGACTAGCCAAAGGTGTACTAACTGCTTTTGCATCCTGCATGTTAAATCTTTTCAACACCTTCTTTATATACTCACTTTGGGACAAATTCAAGGTTCTATTTTTCCTGTCCTGTGTAATCCTCATACCGAGAATTTGCTTAGCTGCACCCAAATCCTTCATAGCAAATGACCTGGCTAATTTCTGTTTAAGATCATTTATATGTTGCATGTTAGACCCAACAACAAGCCTGTCATCAACATAAAGCAACAAGATAATATAACTGCCATTATCAAATCTCTTAAAATATACACAATGATCAGAATGACATCTATGATAACCGTGTTCAGCCATGAAACTATCAAATTTTAAATACCATTGTTGGGGTGCTTGCTTTAGGCCATACAAACTTTTCTTCAACCTACACACCAAGTTCTCCTTACCTTTGACCTCATATCCCTGTGGTTGCAACATGTAAATTTCCTACTCCAAATCTCCATGGAGAAAAGCTGTTTTGACATCTAATTGTTCAAGATGTAAATCATCTGCAGCCACAAGACTAAGTACAGTTCTAATTGAAGTCATTTTTACAACTGGAGAAAATATTTCATCATAATCTATACCCTTTTTATGTGCAAAACCTTTTACCACAAGTATGGCCTTATATCTTTTCTGACCTCCTTCCTCCTTCTTCAGTCGATAAACCCATTTTTCTGTAGGTAAAGGAACTAAGTCCCAAGTCTTATTTTTCATCAAGGAGTCCATCTCCTCTTTCATGCCTAGCTCCCACTGTTGTTTGGCATCTACCTGCATTGCTTCTTCATATTCTTCTGGTTCACTAGAATCCGTTAATAAAATAGAATACAAAGAAGGAGAAAATCTTTCAGGGGGTCTACTTGTCCTTATAGAACGTCTAACACTTGTAGGAGTTTGTGGGACAATCTGTTGTTGCTGAGCATCAGGTACCTATGGCATTTCATTTTCAAGAATCTCATCCAACACCACATATTCTTGTTTGTCATGTTCATGCTTCTTTTCCTGCATCTGTTCTTTATACATAACCTTCTCATTGAATATAACATCTCTACTTCTAATTATTTTCTTATTTTCAAAATCCCATAACTGTTAGCCATATTCATCTATCCCATATCCAATGAGGTACATTTTTGAGATTTAGCATCAAGCTTGGTTTTGTTTTCTTTATCAACATGGACAAAAGCTTCGCAACCAAAAGTTTTTAGAAAAGAATAATTTACCTTTTTACCAGTCCATGCTTCCTCTAGAATACCACCATCCAAAGGGGTTGATTGTCCTCTATTTATCAAATAGACAGCAGTATGTATAGCATCTGCCCAAAAATGTAAGGGCAATCCAGCACGCAATCTCATGCTCCTTGCGCGTTCTATGATAGTCCTATTCATTCTCTCTGACACACCATTTTCCTGTGGAGTTCCTAGAACTATCTTCTGCTTTCGAATCCCATTTAAGGAGTAGTAATATTCAAATGCTTTGCTGCAATACTCACCTCCATTCTCCGATCTGAGACACTTCAACTTTTTTCCTGTCTTATTCTCAACCAAAGCTTTTCATTTCTTAAAAGTTTCAAAAACATCTGATTTTTGTTTTAGGAAATATACCCATGTTTTTCTGGTTGAGTCATCAATAAAAATAACATAATAACAAGAGCCTCCAAGAGATGATACCTGAGCCAGTCCCCATACATCTGAATGTACAAGCTCTAACTTCTCACTCTTCTTCTCTTTCCCAACCTTGAGAAATCTGACTCTTTTCTGTTTACCATAAACATAGTTTTCACAGAACTCTAAATGAATCTTCTTTGGTGCTGGCAATATATTTTTGGAGTGAAGGGTTTTCATCCCTTTCTCACTCATGTGCCCAAGCCTATGGTGCCACATTATTGAATCTATTCTTGCAACATTTATTGTTGTTGTCCTTGCAATAACTTTATCTGTAGCAGCTAGGGTAGAGTAAGTGTTACCTATACATAGATATAATGTGCCTACCTTCGCACCTTTATCTATTACTAATGATCCTTTAACGACCTTCCACATACTGTTTGAGAGGGTAACTATGCAACCTTCACTACCTAGTTGCCCTGCAGAAATTAAATTTCTTCTTAAATTAGGAACATGTCTTACCTCTTGCAGAAACCAGTCATTTCCATTCTGCAACTTGATCTTTATCTTTCCTTTTCGAACAATTTGACATGGCTCATCATCACCCAAATATACTTGTCCAAAATCACCTTGAACATAATCTAGAAAATATTTTCTATGGGGTGTAGCATGAAATCAAGCCCCAGAATCTATTATCCAGGAATCATTAACATTATCCAAACATAAGATTAAAGCATCTTGTAAAGTATTACTTGCAATATTAGCTTCCTTATTGTCATTTTCATTTTTGTCTCCTTCTTTGTTTTTCTGAGACCAACAGTTTTTCTTTAGATGACCAGGCTTTCCGCAGTACCAGCAATCTTTCTTTCCTCTAGATTGAGAGCGTCCTTTCTTTGACTTCCCTCATGACTTCTCATTCCCAGGGCCTTTTCCTCTTTCCTTTGATCTTCCTCTGTTCTCCACATTCAAAACACTACCCGATGATGTTGGAGTCTCACCTGTGCTTTTCCTTCGCACTTCCTCACTTAGGATAACACCAACAATATCATCAAATACCAAAGTATTTTTACCAGAGATAAAGTTACTTACAACCATAACCAAGCTATTCCAATTTTCTAGCAAATAACATAAAATCAAGAGAGCCCTAACCTCTTCTGCAAAAGTAATTTTTATCGAAGACAATTGACTGGTAATTGTATTAAATTCATTTAAGTGCTCCGCTACAGATCCTCCCTCACTCATTTTCAAATTAAATAGACGCTTCATAAGAAATACCTTATTCGAAGCTGAGGGTTTCTCATACAACTTAGCCAATATCGCCATCAAATCTACAGTCGTTTTTGCTTCTGTTATATTGAATGCTATAGACGGTGCAAGGCACAATCGAATGGATCCCAGTGCCTTTCTATCTAAAATGTCCCACTCTTCATCTGATATTGTGGTCGCTTTCTTTGCCTTTCCTTCCAATGGCCGGCACAAATCTTTTTGATACAGGTAATCCTCCATCTGCATTTTCCATAACTGATAATTCTGGCCGTTAAACTTTTCGACCTTGAATTTGGAATCCTCCATTGATAATTCTGATACCAATTGTTAGGGTTTCAAGCAGATTCGAAGCAAATATGAACTAACAATTATATGTAGATTTAAATAAAAAAAGATAAAGAAATAAAACAGGACACAGATAACACAAAGATTTAACATGGTTCACCCAGAATGGGTTACGTCCACTATACATAGCCGTCCAATCTTTCTTATTATCTAGCAAAAATAGTACATCAACCTTACAATGCCTTAAGCATCCCAGCTGCTTATAACATGCATTTTTAGGGCAACAAACAAAGTCAGCCTTTTTAGGGTTTTATTACAATGTCGGTTTTCATCAACAAAAAAACAGCAATTTTTTTTTTTCTCGGGGGCTCACGCCCTCGAACCCTCGCTTTTCTCGGGGGCTGTCGCCCCCGAACCCCTGCCCGGGACCTAGCCTGGCCTCGAATCCTAGTGAGGATACATGTTAAGTGTACAGTACTTTTCTGATCAGTCGCCACATTTCAACATTTTTTTCGATGCACTATTTGAACCTTTACTAGCAAATTGTTTTTTTATGGAGTTGGTTTATACCCATAACCAATAGTGTTGATCCAATCCAACACCAAATAAAATTACAAACTACTCATGTTCTATTGATTGTAAAGGAAAGGGGTAAGAATGAATGCATGAAAAGGAAGGGTGCTAATGCACCAAGATTAGAGTGTTTCTTCCTACTCAAATCACACAGAGAATCAATATGCTAGAAAAATATGAACATAGTTATTTTTGTTATCTTTTCATAAGGGTATGCATAGAGGTTGAAGTTGGACAAAACACTAAGAGGGAAGAGATGTTCATAGTTAGCTCTAAAAACTAAGATGACACACCATACATACATACATACATACATACATACATACATACATAGAAGTTGATAAAATGCAATCACACAAAGGTAATGAACAATACGGAGGATGCAAGAGAGATAGTGTTAATGTAGGTTTTTAATTTTCCTTATGTTATGGTTTATTTCTTTTTTCCTACACATATTATTTAAGCTTTCTTAGGTTTATTAGGAGTGGTTAATATGATGACACATGCTAAAATACATTAGCTAGACATGTGTTACTCTCTCCCGCACATGGGTAGTTGAGTTACACACTCTTTTTTGTGTGCCACCTCTAATAACCACTATTTTTTCCATAGCTAAGTAGTTTATGGGATAGTTGGGTTTCTCACCCTCTTTTGGCTTTATGTGCAACTTTTCATAACCTCTCTTTTATCTTCACCTAAGGAGGTCATGCCACATGTTTTGGCATTTTTCAAGTCGGTAAAACCTCCCACTTTTTATGGGTAGTAAGATTTGATGCACTTCTTGGATGTATATGTCCTATTTTTTTATATACAATACTCTCCTCTCACCTTCACTAGTTCAATGATAGCTTAGTGAGAGTATCGAGAGTATTCTCAAATTCTCTTACTTTGTCTCTATTTTAACTTATTTCATATTTTCTCTTCATTCTGCTATTTTTATCTTTGATCATATGTTGAATGGAGTTGGATGAGATATATGATTGACATTAGACCTTAGCTTGGTTCTCGCTTCTCATAGAATCTAACATGGTGTCAAATCCTTGTTGACTGGTATAGTTCATTTTTTAATTTATTTTTTTGAAATACTTGAGACTAATAGATAGTTAATATCTAAAAAAACCTAGTATGCTCTCTTTCATCCTTGTATGGTCCATAAAATCAAAATAGTTACTACTTGAGCAATTGTTACTTGCAACAACTTAGTCAACAAGACATGCTTTCAAGGTTGCCTTCAATATAATTTTTTGTTGGATTTTTCTAGGGATGCATTCTTGGTAAGCAATAATGAAAAATGTGATAAAGGCAAAGAATGGAGAGCTACACAACTATTAGAGGTTGTACACAGTGATTTGGCAAAACCATTTTGTAAGGAATTTAAGTAGTAAAACAACTTCCTACACTAACCTTGAGAGGAGGGTAATGCAAAACTTTTCACAAATATTTATAACAGTTGCCCAATATATTATTCAAAAATAATCAACAAAAAAATACAATACACTTGCAAAGAAAGCTTCTTATAGGAGTACCACCAACGAGATCCAAATACAACTCAACAAATATCAAACTATGAATACATAGTCGTAATAAAATTCCCTTATAATATAGGGTTGCCTTCTAGGGAAAATAAAGCACACAAGATATCTACCATTAGATCTATGACCTAATGATAAACGGTCATGATTTACAGTGATAAGTTATACATAAAATGTGGCTTTGTCAACTCTTGAGCATTATAGAAGCACTTTCGTAGCACACTGAGTGCACTAGTAGGAAAAATCTAGCATTCCTTATCTAGAACTATAAACACACTTCAACACTTGTGTTTTATTCAACCATCTAAAGACACCAATACAATATTCAACACTTTAAACACACTAGTACAATTTTCATTATTATTGCAAGGTCGAGACACTATTTTCCTAGCAAATCTGCTACTTGTCAAACACCTTGCAGGAGTGACGGGAGGGGTTCCAACATCACTGTTTAATCACTAGGGGCTGAGAGGCTCATAGACTTTGAACACCATCTAAACTTCTTTGTGCTCACAAATTTAGTTAAATAATCTACAAAATTCATCAAAGTCTCTACCTTAACTAGCTTCACCCTACCATCCTCAACGATATCTCTAACAAAATGATATTTAACATCAATGTGATTGGTCCTGGCATGAACACTCGGGTTCTAAGCTAGGCAGATCACACTTTGACTGTCATAATAAATTGTCTTTGCACCTTGTTTTATTCCAATATCTATATACAGTCTCTTAATCCAAATGGCTTCTTTACAAGCATGTATACTCTACTTTATTAGTGGATAAAGCAACCATAGCCTATCACTTACTCATCCAACTAATTGCACCACCAAATAAAGTAAACACATAAGTAATAGTGGAACTTCTACTATCAACATCACCTGCCCAGTTTGAATCCACATAACCATGAATATCAAGGGAAATCTTGTCTCCTACCGAATTACCATTATGACACAAAGAATACTTTGAGGTACCCTTCAAATATTTGAAGACTCTTTTAATTGCATCCCAATGAACTCTACCAGGATTAGACATATATCTAGAAAGAACTCCCATTTCTTTGGAAATATCTGGCCTAGTGCAAACCATAGCATACATCAAACTTCCAACTACACTTTGGTAAGACACTTTTCTCATGTCTTCCATCTATGATGGAGATGTAGGACAATATAAAATAGATAATTTCGTTCTAGTTGTAAAGGGAACACATAATTGTCTATAATCATGCCTGTTAAAACCTTTACAAAATTGAATTCACATACTTACTTTGCCCTAGTCAGAGCTTTCTATTCACTCTATCTCTTCGAATTTTCATCCCAAGAATGTGCTTCGATGCACTAAGATCTTTCATTTCAAATTTAGCAGCAAGCTAAGATTTCAATTATTAAATCATACCTTTCCCTTTACCAATGAATAAGATACCATCAACATATAATGGAATGTACATGAAATGATCACCATCAGACTTATAATAAATATAATGATTCCATTTATAATGCTCAAATCCCAAAGTCAACACATATGTATCAAATTTTTGGTACCACATCTTAGGACTCTATTTGAGGCGATACAAATATTTCTTCAATTTGCAAACCAAATTACTTTTACCTTTTGCCATGTAGTGCTTTGGTTGTCGTATAAATATCCTCCTCCAAATCACCATAAAGAAAAATTGTTTTTACATCCATTTTCTCAACCTCTAAATCATAACTAGCAACAATAGAAAGAAAAAATCCAATGGATATCATGTTTCCAACAAGAGAAAACATCTCACTATAATCAACACCCTCAACCTGAGAGTAGCCTTTCGCAACAAACCTTGCTTTATACTTTTCAATACGTCCATTTGAACCAGTCTCTTTCTTGAACACCTATTTGTAACAAGTCTTCATCCTTCAGAAAATAGTACAAGATCCCATGTATTATTTTTTTCAAGACTGTCATTTCTTCATCCATAGTGATTTTCCAAGATTCTACATCATTCATACCTAATGCCTCTTCTACAATTCGAGGTTCAACCACACTAGTATTCAAAGAAAAAATACATCTCCAAACATCAGGTGAATACCTTTCAGGTGGTTTCTTTTATCTTATAGACCTTTGAACAAGCTAAGTGGAGCTTCTTCCTCCTCTTTTGAATTCTCAAAGCTAGATGAGCTCTCCCCAACTTCTTGCCTATCTAGGGGTTTTGGTTCAACTCTTTAAGGAGTAGAAGAAAATTGAATCATATCTTCCTATATAGTCTATTATAGATAGAATGTAATAGAATGAGGCTTTATCTCACTAAAAATGACACCTCTATTATGTATTACCTTATGTACAACAGGGTCCCAAAGCTTGTATCCTTTCACACCATAATTGTGTTGCACATATAAGTCTATATTGTCATTGATGTCAAACTTGTTGGTTTAGATATGTTTTAGTACAATGCTAAACCTGATATAGTTTGAATGATTAATTTGAGGACCTATGTTTGATATAGGGGTTACATTATTATACTACATATTGGTATTGGGTCAGTTCAGTTTATATAATAGGTTGTTTGATGATAATTCTAGAGATTTGTTAATTAGTTTTGAAGTATGGATGATCCTGATACGAGGCAAAGGTTTATGTTATATATGATATATTGGTAAATGTCCATGATGAAAAATAAGGTGCTTTTAGGACTATGTGGATATTTTGTATATTGATATGTTGTTTTAATCTAGTGCCTTGGTCTAGAATGTGGAAGGTATATTGCAGACAATTGTATGGTCAATGTATGATGATTGTCATTTTTGAGTTTTGCAATATTCTTATGCTTGTTTGTTGAAAACGCATTTGGTTGTGCAGTGATAGTAAGATTGTGTGTAAGGTTGTGGTGATCCTATGGTAATACAATGTGTAGATGATGCACAAACACATGGAAATTGTTTGAGGGTGTTTTTGATAACAAATATTGATGGTATGTTGTATTTCTAGAAACTTTGATGTTAGTCATTTTGGTTCGAAGGTGAATGTTGCTACTTGTGACTGTTCTGGTGAACAATCTGGCTACTCAGTGTCTTGGTTCAATATATATCAAAAATGTATTAGATAATGTTTAGAATGGTTGTCATGGTTCTATTGATACCTTATGTTGAAAATGTGATTGTCTACCTGAGGTATTTTTGGTCTAGATTGAAGTTTGAGTTTAGTATATCGATGTAAGTCAAAAGGTTCTATTTTTTCAGCCAATCTAAGGAGTTTCGTTAGTGTTGTTGCGTATGTTACTATTTTGATGTCTAGAAGGTATGTTGACATGATGGGGTCCTTCGCGCATTTCTTTTTCTTTCTAGATTAACATTGGAGATTGTTGTTAAGGCTAGAAATTGCTTATACATGTTTTATCCACTCCTAATTGACCTTTTGAATTTTTAAGTCTTTCAAATGGTATAAAAGAGGATAGAATCATTATATATATATATATATATATATATATATATATATATATATAGAGGAATGAAAGATGAAGGATGTTTTAGGTGTGCTTTAATCTGTGAACTACAATGTGCATTCTGGTAGATGCAAATTTTTGAAAGTTCAATATTTTTGATATTTTTTTTTTGAGACTATGTATCTTTCCCTTAAGAAGAGATCTTTAGTTGTGCAAGTCTTTTGTATCTTGCCCTAAGGTTGTGCGCCTTAGCTTGCAAGTTCAAAGCAATGAGCTCTCTGGCGTGTGGCTTAATCATTGTAAACATTGATATCTATATTGTGAATATAATTCTCTTCATGGTTTTTTCCTGTTTGTGTTTTCCACGTAAAAATTATGGTGTACGTGTGCATGTGTGATTTCTTTTGAAATTTATATCAATTACTTTCATGCATATGGTGGATGAAATGAATATTGTGCTAAAGGTTTAAACTTATCAAGTTTTAAGTGTATGTTTATACACCCCACCACTCCCCCTCTTTTTCGTATTCAACAACTGGTATCAGAGAAAGGCTCCTAAAGAAATAGTTTAACCACTGAGGTAGATCTGAGATTTGAACACTATGTTTGAAGAATATTTGAAAGATACAAATGTTATGGATCAAAGTGATTAAGAAGGTATTGAAGGTTTTATTGATATGGAAGGAGATTAGAAATTAGTCCTAGCTGACTTGGATGAAATAGACAAAAACATAAGAATGCAATGGAAAAGATCACTTTCCTGAGGAACCTACTTGATAAGGGGAAAGAAAGTCATTGATGAGCTTGAGACAAAGATTTATGATAAAAATAAAGAATTCACAATGCTTGAAATGGAAGTTAGGAGGCTAAAGAAGGAACTAAAAGATGCAAAGGAACATATTGACAAAGGTCTAAAACTTAAAGGTGGCAGTAAAGTGCTTGATGTAATGCTTAGTTCTCAAAAGAAAAATAAAGACAAAGGTGGACTTGGTTTTGAAAAGGGTGAAAGCTCTAAGGCATTTGAAAAAGAAGATAAGGAAAGAAAAGATGTCAAGGATTTATTGAAAGATCATAAAGATTTAATTTCAGTTCATAATCATAAGATCTTCAAGAGATCACCTATTGTTCATACCATGTATTCCCCATCCTTTAATGGTAGCTATTTTTCATGCAATAGAACATAAGCTAGTGAATGCAAAAGTCATATCAAAAGTCAATCGTTTAATAGTCATGCTACAATTGCAATAAGTTTGGACATAAAGAAAATGAGTGTAGAAGTACAGTAAACTCGAATGTATATACAAATATAAGCTATGGCAATAATGATCAGACCTTCAATGTATATTGTTATGCTTGCAACAAATATGGCCACAAGGCTATTGTGTGTAGGTCTAACTTTAGAAGAAGAGGGAGTGAAAATTCTAGAATGAATGGAAATGGCTCACAAGATGGTTTGATATGCTATAATTGTAACAAACTTGGACACATTGCTAAATTTTACAGAGGAAGAAATGAGAAGTTTAGTAGTCTGGTTAACAAGATTGATCTTAATGAAGAAAAAGAAAAAGTGAAGATGGAATGGTTGAAAAAATCTATTAAGGAGACAACAAATATAATTGTGGACGGATCCACACCTTTAGCTAGTGTTGATTCATCTAATAGCTAAGAAGAGATGCATGGTCTAAGATGGAGAATTGAATGCAAATACTTTGTACCCCCTTATTAATTTGCTGCTAAATTATTTTTTAGCTTGGCAAAGGTTAGGAATGGATTTCTGAAGGATTTTGGATCGTTTGGTTGGTCCATAGTATTTATTGAGGTTTTTGGGATATAGAGTATCAACGTTTTGATTGTTGTTGCACCAAAAGATCAACTTGTTAATGCCAGATACAACAACTAGACTTATAGAATCCATAGGAGGTGGTTAAGCCATGCCACAAACCCGAGCGTTGCGCTGCACAACACAAGGAGACCAATGGAACACACCTTGCAACAATCCCCCCTAGTGCAAGCGAGGAGTTTGAACCTGTGACCAAGCTTTGATACCACTTGTTACATGTGTGGTTGTCGTTGCACCAAAAGATCAACCTATTAATGCTCGATACAACCACTAGACTTATAGAATCCATAAGAGGCAACTAAGCCATGTCACAAACCCAATTGCTGCGCTGCACAACACAAGAAGACCAATGACACACACCTTGCAACAATAAGCACTATGGATGAATCTCAACCGGTCTTCATGAAATGCCCATTCAAACCCTCAAAGGAAAACAAAATTGGTGTTTTCTCTCTAGTTCCTGCCAATGTTATTCATAAGGAGGATATTCATTGTTACATTCATATTTTGTTATATGAATATGATCATGGAAAAATCAGTAGTTGCAAAAAAACCCATCTAGTTGATGGCATGTGGTGACTAAAACTTGAATTTGGAAACCTAAGGCATATGATGCTAGATACTTGGAGTGATTTTCTCATGTTTTTAGAAGAGGGATTGATAAGAGTAGAATTAAGAAGAATTCATGGAGATTCCCCTATTGTTGGATCAACCATACCTAATTTCAAAAGATGCTCTACAAGATGTAACTGGTTTGTGCTCCACCAGAAAGGATCCAATTTTGAAATATGTAAAGAATGAAGAATTTACGAGGCTCTCGAGACTTATCTGACAAGAGGGCTCTTCTAATTGACAACATAATTGATCTTGATGTGAGGTACACTACTATGGGAATTTCATACAAAACTTACTTCAAAAATAGGGAAGTTTCTATCTCCTCTATGACTATGTGCATTGCTTATCAGATGATGAAGGAGAACAATGATTATGACTTGTGTAAACTCTTGAGAATTCAATTGATGGAGAATCTATGAATCGCATAGGATGAGAAATACCCCTTTTGGTATGGGTCTCTTATTGTTTGTTTGGTGTTTTATTTCTTAAATGCATTACCCAAAAATAAAAATATTGTATGGAGAAGAGATAAGACTGTTGGTTCTCAGATTAAAGAATAATTGGATAACTTGAATTACAACAGTGAGGCTTGTTGTAAGTTTTTCAAGGATCTTCAAAAGGAGATGAATCAGAAATAGGATTCCTTCAAAGGTTGTGGATTTGTAAAAGGAAGAGATTACTTTCATGATGGATAATGATAATTGTTTTATGAAAGCAGTAGTAGTGGAGACTTCATGGGTCTCCAAGATTTCTTATGAAGTATTTGAGAATGAGTGCATAAAACTTGCAGAAGTTCTTCTCAAGTTACCTATGGATTCAAGTGAAGAAAGGTGTGCTACAATTGATGAATTAATGAGTGTTGGTGTAAATGCTAGAGAATGTAGACAAGAGGGTGAATTAAGTATGTCTCTGGGTGGACATAGATCAAAGGTGAAAAGAACTGGAAAACTATCCTCCTCTCCCACAGAGGCTTCTACCTCTGCTCCCAAAATGATGAAATCTGAATATGGGTCTCTTGTTAAGAAGAAAAGAGAAGAAATTATGGTTGTAGAAAGTGACAGAGGTACCAGAGAAGGATAATGAACAAAAAGATGTTGCTGAAGAGGAAGAAGAAATGGTGTGTTCCCTTACATTTCTTAGGGAAGATTCTCTCGAGGTGAATAAAGCATTAGATATGCTTGAACGCCCTAATGGTCTGAAGGATACAAATGGTTTATATCTTGTAGTTTCCTCCTATGATCAGGAGGTTATTGATATTAGGATAGCTAGTGGACAACTAAGAGGGGGGGGTGAATCAGTTGTCAACAGATTACAAAACTTTAAGCACACAAATTTTTTTACCATAATGCATAAACCAAATACCAGAATAGCAAATGTAACAGTTAAACATAAACATAAATCATAGAAAAATTAACCAACCATCCATAACACATAACACCAAGATTTGTACGTGGAAAGCCCGGTAAAGAGAAAAACCATGATGGGAAGCCTACCCACAGTCAGATAATACTTTTGCAACAAGTATGTGATTACAATAAGAGGGGCCTGCACATGCAGGAAGACACACTACCTAGAGCACACTGGTCATCACAAAAGGAGCCTCACTAGCTACGAAGAAATCCAGACTACAATTCGGAAAGATGAGTGAACTGTAAGAATAACATCTCCTATGCCTGAGTAGTTCATGTTAAGCTCAATACCGAAGGTCAAACTTCTTTCACAAACCCAATTCGATCACCTATGATCGACCAAAACCTCTGCATATGATTACAAATTTATTCGCACACAGATATCCTATATCCCATAAACTCACACATGGCCTACAAAGAGATCTTACATCACATTTATACCAACCCAGGACCTAAACAATTAGGTTGAATACCTAAAAGATAATACAATAGATCCATTACATAATCCCTCAAACTAATGATAAACCAAGTCGGCCTAAGACCGAAACAGTATAAGCCAAACAATAAATCCAACCGATGACACATCAGGAGCATCGACCAACACGTTACACAAATCGGTCCATAACCTAGCAAAATAACATTGAACCTAAAATATGTCACCTTAAGCCAAGTGAAAAACCACAAATAACTAGAACATGAACATGATAACCATCAGCATCCTAATAACCTTCTAGAAGCCACAACAACACCACTTATCGAATTCATCAAAAGATATTCATCAAAGCACTGCCAGTAAAACCCTTACCAGTGACCAAAAGGCTTACTAGAACAAATGATAACATCTAGATCATCAAATCTTGAACCAACTAAATGCGATACACATCAGGAACACATGAATAACCAATCCAAGCCAATTTCACAAGTCAGACCAAACCGGAGAATACCAGAGATGGTCTCCAGATTAGTATCATAACCCAACTACTCTATCAGAAGCCGGTAGACAACAAAATAACTAGTGTTGGCATCAATGACAACACATAATCAATTCCTCCACATTGCCAACAATCTCCCCCTTTGGCATTGATGGCAACACTAGATGTGAAAAACATCCAAGTGCAAAGAAAATGCCAAACAAGTCTCCCCCAATGGAAGACATCCAACAAACTCTCCAAGATGATATGAAAATGAAGTTCTGAACCAAAGACCAAACTCCCCCTGTGAATGATATCTCTGTAAAGCTCAATTTTTCACATATATCTCTCCCCCTTTGACATCAATGCCATAAATCTGACATAACATCAAAGAAAAGCATATAACCTTTGAACCACACAACTGACTACTCCCCCTAAGTAGTAGCATCAACACATCAATTTGGAATGAATGATAGCACTGATAAATGCATATAGGATATATGCCAATCGACATCATTCAAGTCTCTACTGGAGGGGTAGAAACTCCCAATCTATTTCTGAAAGACTCAAATGATTCCTTAGGCAAAGGTTTAGTGAAGATATCTACAATCTGCTCTTTAGTGTTCACATAAACCAGAGCTTGACTTGATTTTCTTCCACCTTCTCCTTCAGAAAATTATACTTGATAGAAATGTGCTTAGTCTTAGAATAAAATACTAGATTCTTTGATATATCAATAGCAACAAAGTTATCACAGTGAATAATTATTGGTTCATTGCGATCAACCCTATATCCTTCAACATTTTCTTCATCCATAAAACTTGTGTACGGTTATTAGTAGCAACAACATACTCAACTTCAACAATAGATAAAGTACACGACTATTTCTTGCTGATCCATGAAACAAGTTTCTTTCCAAGAAAGAAAGCTCCACCGGATGTACTCTTTTGGTCATCAACATCTCCAGCCCAATCATCATCTTTATATGCACATAGTGTAAAGTCATCATTTTTAGGATACCACAAACCATACTTAGTTGTTCCTTGCAAATACTTGAAAAATCCTTTTCATCGTACACTCATGATTCTCTCTAGGATCACTCTGATATCTTGATACAATGCAAACAACATTCATTATATTTGGACTAGCTTGAGTCAGATATAACAAACCTCCAATCATAGATTTATATCTTGTATGATTTACCGGAGCTGATACATCTTTCTTTGTCAATTTCTCACTTGTAACCATAGGGGTACCAACTGGTTTAGAATCTTCCATACCAAATTTCTTCAACAACTCTCTAGCATACTTAGTTTGACAGATAAAAATACCTTTATAATTCTGAGTAATTTGCAAACCTAAGAAAATTTTCATCTCTCCAATCATAGACATCTCAAATTCATTCTTCATATTTTTCAGAGAATTTCATACATAATTTATCCTCACCTCCAAAAATGATATCCTCAACAAATACTTCAACAATCAATATGTCATCATTAGTGATCTTAAAATATAAGTTACTATCAGCATTACCTTTAGTGAAACCAAACTTCAAAAGATATTTGTCCAATCTAGCATACCAAGCGCTAGGGGCTTGTTTCAATCCATATAACACTTTCCTTAACCCACAAACCATGTTTTTATCATTTGAAAGTAAAAAACCATCAGGTTGCTCAATTTAAACTTCCTCTTCAAGGTCTCCATTAAAAAATGCATATTTAACATTCATATGATAAACCTTGTATTTCTTATGGGCAACATAAGCAAGAAATAATCTCACTGCTTCAATCCTAGCTACCAGAGCAAAAGTCTCATCATAATAAATTCCTTCCTTCTGAGAATGTCCTTTGCATACCAATCTAGCCTTATTCCTCACAACTTGTCCATCCTCATTCAATTTATTGCTAAAAACCCATTTAGTTCACATAACATTCTTAGTTTTAGGTCGGGGAACTAAAGTCCATGTGTTGTTCTTTTCAATCTGATCTAATTCCTCTTCCATAGCTTTCACCGAACATTCATCTTTACAAGATTCAATAACTGACACCGGTTCAACTTGAGAAATTAAACATACCTCATCAGTTGCCAAACTTCTTCTTTTCATCACTCATTTGTACTTATCTCCAATGATCTAATCTTCTAAATGATTTAACCTTACATACTGAGGAGTCTTCTGACTTTCCGTTTCCCTGATATGATCTTCAGTCAATGTTGAATTTTCTGATACTGCCCGAGTAACTGGTTCAACATTTTATTCTGGTACAGGTGCGACCGTTTCAATTATGATCATCTCCACTTCCAGTTCTCTCTCATAAGTTTTTATTTGACATTTGTACAACTCATCCACCTTGACATTAGCACTTTCCACAATTCTCTGCAATCTCTTGTTATAACATCTATATTCTTTTCTTTCATTAAAATAACCAATAAATATCCCTTCATCACATCTAGGATCAAAATTTCCAATGGAATCATCTCTTTTGATATAGCATTTACTACGAAAGATTCTGAAATATTTAACTGAAGGTGTATGACCTGTTAGCTAAGATGAGAGGGGGGGGTGAATCATAAAAACTTCACAATGAAATTTATTCACCAGGTTCAACCTTGGTAGCCTTTACTGATATGCAACTATGACTGTAAATCATTAAATACTCATAAATAGATACACTTGAAACATCATAACACATTTAACACCAGATTTAATGTGGAAACCCAAATAGGGAAAAACCATTGTGGGATTTCAGACCCACTAAGAAATATACCCTTCTAGAGTATGCTCGGTTAAAAGCTAATCCTGTTAAGGATTACAAACACATTGCTAGATGTGACCCGGTTAAGGGATTTCCCTCAGACTTGTTAGATTCTTGCACTTTGTTAGTAGTGACCTTGTCAAAGGATTTCAAACACTCATTTAGAATGTTACCTTGCTAGAAGGTTTACAAACAAGACTGTTAGGTCCACTCGGTTAAGAGATTTCCTGTCACTTACAAAATAAATAACAGTAATAAAATATATCTGCAACTTCACATCTGAAATGCTAAAGCAGATTCTATGTGCTCAAAACAATCTTGTCATAAGACTTATCTTGTCCCTTGTTGGGCTTGCTGGGCTTCTCAATCTGTTCTTCAATCAGATCTTCAAGCTTCTATGCTTGGTAAACATTACTGTAGCATCATTGTGCATACATTTGCCCGCATGCATTGTTCATCAATAATTTTTTATTTATAAACAATTTTTAACTGCTTAATCTCCTTGATCACATTTCCCATGATCAATCTTAGCCATCGGATATTCAAACTTGACTAGGTTCAATGTATCCTTCGATCTGAAAAATGTTTTACCTCACCTTGGAACTTGCGTTCCTTCCTTGGAACTTGTGCTAGGTTATTGTGGTTCAATCTGCGCTGTAGATCTTCTTCTTGATTTTCCATTATTGTAGATCCTTAACAAACTTCTTGCGTGACATACCAATCATTTATTCATCTCCAGCTCATCAACATCCTTCATTAAATAATGCTTTTATTCATGCAATGCATTATGTTATTACTTGGTTGTTACTCGATAAATACTGAACTTCACTCGGTAGATATTTTGCCTTCTTTAATCGATATCAATAACCTTAGGGTTTATCGACTAGGTTCTTTGCTCGGTGACATAGTACAATATTAAACTTGTAATCAACAACATATGTAGGATATCAAAACAATTAAAACAACATGATCTCATCATTGTCTAGCTCGGTAATAGTTTCCCATTGAATAACATTCTTATCACATTCTTTCTGTGTCACTTGCCGACCTCTTAATACTCATCAAAACATACTTCGCAAGATATGGCAACATCATACTGAATCAGAAAATCAATTTCTTGACATCAATGATAAAATAATATTATTAAGATAGTAATCATCCTTCTTCAGTTATATGTATAATCTCCAACAACCTTCTCAATATCCTTACTGAAATGCCAACAATCTCCTTTCTATTGTAATGCCAACAGACCAAACCATAACTCATAAGGTGTCGTACCAGTGTCTCCTTTGATATGAACTCTGTTGAATGTGTATACCATCATGCTCACAACTTCTCTCCAATAGATATGAGGTAAATTAGCTTCCATCATCATAGTTCTAGCCGCATCCAAGATAGTTATGTTCTTTCTTTCCACAACACCATTCTGTTGAGGTGTCCCAGGGGTAGACAACTGTCTCCTTATCCCATGCTTCTCATAATAACTGTTAAATTCACCAGATGTGAATTCATCACCTTGATCTGACCTTAAAAATTTAATCTTCAACCCTCTCTCTATCTCAACTTTTCAAAAGCTTCATATTTTTCCCTTAGAAAAGTAATCCACATCATTCTAGATTAGTCATCAATGATTAGCATAAAATATCTATCACCCTAAAAACTCTTAATTCTAGTAGGATGGTGCATGAGCACCTACCTATGAAGGCATGAACCAGGAACAAGATGATTTTCTATTTGCCTAGAAGGAATGTAATAAGATCCTATGGGTCCTTTTGATGATATGATGAAAGAATAAGGATCCAGTGGAATACTGAGAGGGGGGGTGAATCAATATACTCAAAACTTGATACAAACTCCCAAACTCAAAATAAACTTATCAACTAATAACTCAATCAAAATAATGTCTTCAAAGATTACCAACATCAACCAATCATCAACTGGTTTGACTGTTATATCAACTTAACAGTAAACAACATCAATCTTGTAAACATCAACAATGCTTAATCAAATATCAACATATTCATCTCTCAATGCTTCCAGTTATCATGCCTTATCAGAATAGTTAAGTAGTTAATCAAATCAACAAATAAGATCATAACCACAAAAACATTCACCACTTGACACAAATATTTATACATAGAAAACCCAAATAGGTAAAAACCACGGTGAGATGAGACTCACAAGGATAGCTATCCAAACTCTTCTAAAGTTCACCTTGTTAGGAGCCAATCATGTTAAAGCTTTACAATAAGTCCTGTTAAGAACTAATTCCGGTTAGGAATCACCCGATTAAGGGATTTACAAATATGTCTTGATGAAAAGCACAATACCATGTTAGGAGTAACCTCATTGGAGGATTTGAGAATCCAAACTAATGGACAACCTTGTTAGAGGATTTAGAAAGTAACCAAGCTTGTTAGAGCTTACCCGGTTAGGGGATTTTGGTTTCTATTGTAACTGTTAGAAAACAACAAGTTTTCTGATCTATCTAAATAGCACTATTGTTGGCATATGGACACTCCAATGAGACATTGTGTGTGATTGAAGGTTTTGTCATTGATGGCAACCTTGTAATCCTATGGCACTAGCAAGACATTATACTAGAAAAGCATTACACAGGCAACCTTGCAATCCTATGGCACCGGCATGACATTATACTAGCAAAGCATTACACATGCAACCTTGCAATCCTATGGCACTGGCAAGACATTCTACCGGTAAAGCATTATTCAAGCAAGACATTATACCGGCATCAACAAGATCACTCTACACTGGCATTGACATAGAAGAAAAGATGTATACCGACACAGAGGCTGACATGATTTTTGATATGTAATATTTTGTTTATTATTGTAAGCTGACTTGGCAAATTGTAAAATGACTCTTGTATATAAAAGAGATCATTGTAGTCATTTGTAGGATATGGAAAGGAAGCCAAAAAAAAAGAAATTATAAGGCAGACCTAATGTGCGAATTGTAGGTCAAGGGTATATGTAAAGAACAGAGCAAGAATTGGTACTGAATCTGGCATTGAAGATGCTATTGTAAAATAGTATAGATCATTGGATTTGCAGAATCCTCATTGTAAGTCAGTGTGACTTCTTATTGAGCAGTGTGCTCTAGGCAGTTGGCCTTCCTGCATGTGCAGGCCCCTATTGTAAGTAATATTCTCTTATTGGCCAGTAAGTGAATATTGTGGGTCACAAATCCCACCAAGGTTTTTCCCACACCAGGTTTCCTCGTTAAACATCTTGTGTTATGGTGTTCTTTTCATGTGGATGTTTTTGATTTTGTTAATTACATTAATTCTTGCATACCGGTACACTGTTACTTTATGTTCTGCATGTTCTGTTTTAACAAAAATTCATTACTGGTCAGATACTGATTCACCCCCCCCTCTCAGTATCTGTGGGAACCCTAACAATTGGTATCAGAGCTTGGTCCTTTATTTTCAGAAGCCTAACAACTTGAGGAAGATCTTGACATCGGTAAAGATGGAAAATCTGATGAAGCAACTTGAAGGAGCTCTTACTGACTATGATGCAGAGAAGTTGAAAAATATCAAATTAGAAGATGATTTAAAAGAAGCTTAGGACATTATTCAGGCACTTCAAGAAAATCTTACTGTTACAAGAAATAAGAGAAGAGAACTTTGTGAAAAATTGCAAAATGAGAATGATGAAAAGGAATCACTAAATGATATGATAAGCAAATTGAAACAAGAGATCATGACAACAAAAAATGAAATGCAGGATATGACTATGAGATTTTGCAAAGAGATTGAGGACAGAAAGAAGAATGAAGAAGAATTGACTAGAAGACTAAGTGATGCAACAAATGAGAACACAAGACTTAGCTATGAGAATGACATGTTGAAAACAGATCTGATGCATACTCAGAATAACTCGAATGAACTAATGAGACAAAAAGAAATCTTGGAAAGGGAATTGGAAACTACTAATCAACACAAAGAAAAATTCAAGAAAAGCTCAGAAGAACTTGGTACCTTATTGAAGAATCAAAAACCCAAAGGTGACACTTCTGGAATTGGATTTGAAGTTGGAGAAAGCTCCGGTACTACAAATACCCAGGATCACAGCAAACTGGTAAGACCTTCTAATACTTACAAATTCAATGGAAAATGCTTTAACTGCAATAAATATGGTCATAGGGCAAATGAATGTAGATCTAGGAATTATCAGAATATCAATCCTCCCACTGGTCAATGCTCCAAATGCAACAAAATTGGTCATAACTCTAAAAATTGCAGAATGAATTTAAGATGTTATGTTTGTGGAATATTTGGTCATTTATCAAATCAATGTAGAACACAAACCAGCATAGGTTATGGGAAAGCTATTCAGAAAAATAATGTAGCTTGTTATGCATGTAACAAGATTGGTCATATTGCTAAATTTTGTAGAAGTAAAGGTACACCGGTAGACAACAAAAGTACTAGTTTGAAAGGTAAAGAAAAGGTTGAAGAGGTTAAGCAAGAATTCTCAAAGCAATGGATTAAAAAAGGTGATCTAAATATTAGGGATACTCCTCCATTGGTAGAATCAACAAATGCTCCACCGGTAGGACAATATGATGCTCCACCGGTAGGATGTTCTTCATCTAATTGAAGAAAATTATCTTGAGGGTTTGGCAATCTAATGACACATGTGCTATTATTCCCTCGGTTAGAGAAATGTAGTTGAAAAATCACTCATTACCGGCAAATAAAGTTAAGCTAATACATTACCGGCAAGCAATTAATGTGGTAGGTAGTAGAAAAGACTTTATAAAATAAGGTTTTGGCTCCATTTCACTTCATCGAGCATTCAAACATTTAGAGAGCGTGAAAATTTCTGAGCTAAGGCATTTCGAGCAAAGAGGCAAAGCACTTCAGCAATCAATCCATCCAAAGGCAGAAAAAGGTATTTATCATCATGGCATCCTCCTCTGCACCTGAATTCATAGAAAACCCTACAGTAGTCGAGGTTATAAAATGCCTTAGGCCCGTGTTTGAGCTAGTTCTCGAGGTAGCTAAGAAAGATGACAATACAGGTGCTTTTTCCCAAATTCCAAAAGGTGTTGTTTAAGCAGAAGACCCTAGAATGTATATTCATTACAACATAGAGGAATTAGGTGATGAAGAAATTAAAAACATGTATAGGACTGTTATATGTGACAATTCCGAAAATGTAAAACCTGAACATAAAGTTGTTGAAACCCTAGGATTCACTGAAATCCTTTGCATTCCTGAATTTCCCAATGAAGTGATTAGGATAGTTTTAAGCAGGGTACATGGTTCATTCTTTTGGCTTGATTCAGTGCACAAAATTACAAAGGGAGCTATGAAAGTAGTAACAGGGTTACCTTCCACCGGTAACAGACCTGACAAGACTAAGAAGGTCTCCAATGACCTAGTAATGAAGTTAACTGGTGCAACATTAGACATAAGGTCTTTGAGGGTTAATGATGTGACCGATATAAATGTTAGATTTGTTAGCATGATTTTAGTGTACAAAGCAACTCATACAAACAGACTTAACTCAGTCTCCAGTTTATGCATTAAAAGTGCTCATGATATGGTAAAAGAAAATGTGAAAATTGATGTATGTGAATGGTTAAAAGATGAGTTGATTGATAACTTAGCCAAAATCAAGAAGGATAAGAAAGGAACTTTTAGATTTGGAAATTTACTTGTATGCATAATGCTACATATAACCAAACAGGTTCTTGGTATAGGCAACAAATATTTTGGATTTGACATATCGGTAGGAAAATAATTATCAGACTTATTCAACAACATGGGTGAAAACAAGGAAAAGAATATCAATGAGTATTTTCAAGCATTAAAGGCTAGAATGATCAAAAGAATCAGACTATCACAGGAAATTGTCAACAAATACAAGGATGATATATGTTTTGTAATAAAAAAGGATGAAATATGGATGGAAGTAGTCATCCCTAGAACAATCTGGGTAACAGAGATGGGGTATGAAACAGATGACCACATAGTGGAAACTTATGCCAAAGCACTTCTGGAAGCCCCCAATGAACCTAAAGAAGAAGTATTTGGTAGTGCTGAGACCATAGAAAGTCAAAATTCAATCTAAGAAGAGAGTGAAAAAGGTTGAGGCATTTGTGAGAAAAGGATCCAGACAAGCAAAAGCCATAAAGGAAGATGTATTAAAGAAAACCAACATAACTGAAGATGAGTTGGTAGCCCAACAACCTGAAACTCATCTATCACCGGTAGGTACTTCCTCAGAAGGAGATATGCCAGCAACTTTCAAAAGAGTTGTTAGGAAAAGAGACCCCTCATCGGCAACCACTCCTTCACCTAGAAGGACAAGGCAGAAGCAACAAGCTGTGAGATCTCCGATCAGAAAAGTCACACCTAAAAAGAAGCTGACACCCAAAAAGAAGAAAAAGACAAACACAGACTTGGCCCCTCTTGACATATTACTGAATGAGATCACAGAGGAACGTAAACTAAAGAACATAGGGAAAATTTATGACACCCTATCGGATGATGAGAAAGGGCAAGTTGAGGAGAGTGTAATATTACACATGGACATGTATAAAAAGTTTTTGATGCAAGCCTTAAATGAAATTCCTGTTGAACTATACAAAAGACTTGAGGCCAGAAGGCATGAAATAATTGAACTGGATAAGAAAATTAAAATAGAAAAACTACTTGCAGTATATCCGGTTAACTCACCTAAAGAAATTGATGATCTAATAGCTCAGGCCAATCGGACAGTTTTTTCCACTGCACACTGGCAAATTTCACTGATGGCAGGTAGAGTTACAGAGGTTTCAGAGGAAATAGAAAATGGTTGGGATATATTCTTGGTTGAAAAAGAAAAACAAGAAGAATATAGGAATCCCAAGCCCATTAATGTGTATCAGAAGGACAAAGGGAAAGGTAAAGTTGGTGGACCACCAAGTATCAAGATTAGAGACAACTTACCCCCACCTCCTTTAAATACTCCACCGGTAAAAACAACAACTACTGAAGATCAACCGACAACTGAGAGTATGGATACAGAGGATAATAATCCTAATCCTGAAGTCCTATATACTGTGAATGTTGATACTCAGAAGATCAACATAGTGGTAGATAAGGATACAACAGATAAATCAGGTATACCCAAAGAGTCTCCGGTAACAGGGAATACAGAGCAACCGACAACAAATACAAAGAAAAAGATGGAATCTGGAACACAAACAGAGGAACCAATAGAGCTAAAGGCTCCAGAACAGATGCCACCAGTAAGAATTGAAGCAGGAAAACCAGTGCTTAAAGAAATGCAGACACAAATAGACCTACTAGAGGTCAATACAAGCTTGGTCACTTCCACCGGTACTCAGTTTGTTGGGTCACCGTCAAATGTGATAGAGGTATTACTTGAATCTATCAAGAAAATAACTGATTATAGCTCACAAGCTTATAAAGCAATAGATGATTCAATTCCATTTTTGAAATCAATAGCTCCTAATTGTAATATAGACAATAAAGATTCTTTAGGCCAGTTGGATACACTTTGTAAATATATTTCTGGAAATTTTGAGCAAACAAAGGTAGAATCTGTAAAGGAAATTGTAGAAAAAGAGAAACAAAAATTCTTTGAGGAAGGAATAAAGAAGTGTAACAGGGAGTTTGACACACTTCTACTGGAACTGTGTAATTTGTTAAAAGAGTACAAAAACAAACTTTTTGACTGTAGATGTAGACAAGAAAATAAGCAAGGCACAGGATGAGATAAACAAACTTGCAAACAATTTTGTCAACTCACCTGATTCATTATCAGTTTTTGAAGAAAAGATAGCAAATTTTGAGGAAGAATTGCTCAAATTGGAAAGAGAGAAAGAGAAAATAAAAAACAAGGCAAAGCTTTTGAGATCTAAACTAAGTCCAAGATTGGACTATTTAGCATCTCTGCGGAAGGAAATTTCAGAGGCACTAACACAGGGAAGCAAAACACCGACAGAGCACTTGCAGCATCTCACCGGTACAGTAAACAGAACTGAGATAGCAATAAAAGACAGTAAGAAGTTTATGGATGACATAAATTTAATTTTGGGAGATCTTCTTCAGATAATAACTATCCAACTACAAGGTTGAGGTTATGGATTGGTACAACTACAAAATCTACTAACCTTTGTCATTGATGCCAAAGGGGGAGTAGTAGGATGAGAAAATTCAAAAACATAGGGATCATATGCTCAGGGGGAGTTCTCACATTTTTGGTAACATTTTTGGTCTACACATTTTTGGATATCTTTTTGAAATTTCTCATGAGTGTTGCCATCAATGCCAAAGGGGGAGATTGTTGGCATATGGACACTCCAATGAGACATTGTGTGTGATTGAAGGTTTTGTCATTGATGGCAACCTTGTAATCCTATGGCACTAGCAAGACATTATACTAGAAAAGCATTACACAGGCAACCTTGCAATCCTATGGCACCGGCATGACATTATACCAGCAAAGCATTACACATGCAACCTTGCAATCCTATGGCACTGGCAAGACATTCTACTGGTAAAGCATTATTCAAGCAAGACATTATACCAGCATCAGCAAGATCACTCTACACTGGCATTGACATAGAAGAAAAGATGTATACCGGCACAGAGGCTGACATGATTTTTGATATGTAATATTTTGTTTATTATTGTAAGCTGACTTGGCAAATTGTAAAATGACTCTTGTATATAAAAGAGATCATTGTAGTCATTTGTAGGATATGGAAAGGAAGCCAGAAAAAAAGAAATTATAAGGCAGACCTAATGTGCGAATTGTAGGTCAAGGGTATATGTAAAGAACAGAGCAAGAATCGGTACTGAATCTGGCATTGAAGATGCTATTGTAAAATAGTATAGATCATTGGATTTGCAGAATCCTCATTGTAAGTCAGTGTGACTTCTTATTGAGCAGTGTGTTCTAGGCAGTTGGCCTTCCTGCATGTGCAGGCCCCTATTGTAAGTAATATTCTCTTATTGGCCAGTAAGTGAATATTGTGGGTCACAAATCCCACCAAGGTTTTTCCCACACCGGGTTTCCTCGTTAAACATCTTGTGTTATGGTGTTCTTTTCATGTGGATGTTTTTGATTTTGTTAATTACATTAATTCTTGCATACCGGTACACTGTTACTTTATCTTTTACATGTTCTGTTTTAACAAAAATCCATTACCGGTCAGATACTAATTCACCCCCCCTCTCTATATCTATGGGAACCCTAACAACTACATCTTCTTGATCAGATCCTTCTTAAGCTTCAATCTGCCTTTACACAAACTGCAGATCCATCAACCGGTTTGGCAACCACACACTCAACTGGTTTCTACCAATCTTGTCAACTTTTCCAACACTTAACAAAACAATATCATCAACCTTAAATACAAATCAACTAGGTTGGTAACATAGCAAAAACCTAATTCTCATCATCAAGATTACAAACAAGTCGGTACAATCTTGACCGTTAGAAATCATAACAATCTCTTCACATTAATCAAGAAAATTCCAATTGCTCCATGATCACTACTTCATCAGACTTTGTAACTCATCACACACTATGCATTTGATGTAATCCACTCTGCTCAACATAAACCAATAAACTTGATCGGTTAGGGTTTATCAAAGACAACTAGTAGGGTTTACCAGTTTACATAACATAGAGAGGTTTAACCCTTTTCACCGGTGCAACTTACAAACTACCATATATCGGTTTACAACATCTTCCACAAATTTTATCATACTAGTGACAATACAATAGAAATAACAACAATAACATCAACAATATCATGAATATCATTGACCGGTTCAATTGAAATCAATGACAACATATCACTAATGCAATCTATATGCAAAATTCCAACAATCTCCCCCTTTGGCATTGATGGCAATACAGATATCAATAGCTCTAATTGTTGTTGTTGTGATAAGTGAATAGGAATTTACATACCAAGTATTCACCATGCTCTATCTGTAATCATCCTGTCACTAGTTCACATAATCAGACACATAATTCTTCTCCCCAATCTTCTCCTCAATCACATAATTCTTCTCCCCCTTTGACAACAATGCCAAATGAAAAGTAAAATATGTAATTCAAAATTCTCACTGTGCATCAACATACTGCAACTTGATGCTCCCCCTGTGGAATACATCCACTCCTTCATCAATCCATGTAAAATTCTGCAAGTAGTTCAGGGACTGATGCAATCAACATCGTGCTCATTTGACTTCATGAAGAGGGACAACCCCCAACTCACTTCTAAGATACTCAAAAGTGGTCTTAGGCAGAGGTTTGGTAAATATATCTGCAAGCTCCACCTGGGTAGAAACATGCTCTAAGATAACATTTTTACTTTGAACTTTCTTCCTCAAAAAGTGATACTTCAATTCAATGTGCTTAGTCCTTGCATGCAAAACATGATTCTTAGAAATATTAATTGCACTCATACAAAAAATCTTGATAGGTTCTAAGATCTTCATCTTAAAACCTTCCAAAATGTGCCTCATCCAAATAGCTTGTGTGCAATTCATATAAGCTGCTACATACTCAGCTTCAACAATAGATTGTGAAGTACAACTCTGGTTTTTACTACTCCATGAAACTAGCCTTCCTCCTAAAAATAATTCTCCACCGGTAGTACTCTTTCGGTCATCAATATTTGATGCCCAATCAACATCAGTGTATGCCTTCAAATCAAAATTTCCTCCATATGGATACCATAACCCATAGTCAACCATAACTTTCAGAATCTAAAAATTCTCTTGGTTTCTATCAGATTTGCTTCCTTTGGATTTTTCTGAAATCTAGCAACAATACCAACTACATGGGCGATATTCGATCGATCGTGAACAATATAATGTAATTTGTCAATCATTGATCTATACTCCTTCTCATCTACAGACATAGATGCATCTTCCTTGGACAATTTACAACCTGTAATCATTGGAGTTCCAATTGGTTTACAGTGACTCATGCCAAAAGTCTTTAAAACCTCTTTCACATACTTGTATTGAGTAATGAAAATACCATTCTTCATCTGCTATATCTGTAAGCCTATGAATTTTTTTATTTCCCCTACTAATGATATCTCAAACTCATTCTTATTTTCATCTACAAAACTATTGCTCATGACATCATTACCTCCAAATATAATGTCATCAACAAATACTTCACTAACTAGTATTTTATATCCTTCAGATTTGAGATAAATGTTGTTGTCATCATTGGTTCTTGCAAAGCCTATCTTCATCAGATGTGTATGAAGCCTTTCATACCATACTCTGGATGCCTGCTTTAATCCATACAAATCTTTATGTAATTTGCATACCATGTCTTCTTTGTCTATCAATGCATAACCATTAGGTTGCTCTATATTAACCTCTTCTTCCAATATCCCATTCAAAAATGCAGACTTAACATCCATCTGGTATACCTTGAACTTCTTGTGAGCTACAAATGCAAGTAATGTTCTAACTCCTTCTAGTCTTGCTACTGGTGCAAAAGTTTCTCCATAATCCTCTCCTTCTTCTTGCCCACAACCTTTGCATACTAATCTTTCTTTGTTGCAAACTACAACACCATCCTCATTTAACTTGTTTTTGAACACCCATTTAGTATCGATGACATTCTTTTTTACCAGTCGGGGTACTAGGGTTCAAGTTTTTTTTTTTTTAATTTGATCCAATTCCTCTTCCATTGCTTTCACCCAATGATAATCACCAAATGCCTGCTTAGCACTTCTAGGTTCAATGGTGGAGATCATGCAAGAGTTCTCTCTAACTCTTCTTATAGTAAGTACTCCAACATCCTTATCCCCAATAATCTACTCAGGACTGTGATTCAGTCTCACATATCTAGGAATAACATTATCATTCTCACCAGGTTCAACTTCTTCATTGTCTAATGCTTCTAAAATTATATGTTCCGGTTGAACAAGTACATCAGGATTTGCCTTACCGGTTTTAGATTTAACTGTTTCAGGTTCCAAAAGAAAAATGCAAGGATCTTCATCCTTTCTCTTTGAACTATTTCCTTCTGAAACTTCAGGACTTTCATCTACATGAACATCAACACTCTCAACAATTCTCCATGTCTAGTTATTAAAACATTTATAGGCCTTACTCTTGGTGGAATATCCAATAAATATGCCTTCATTACTCTTTGCTTCAAACTTGCTAATGTAATCACCTCTTTTGATAAAACATTTACTACCAAAGATATTAAAATGACTAACATCAGGTGACCTCCCATACCAATACTCATAAGGTGTCTTGCCCTTACCTTTTTTCACCAGAACCCAGTTCATTGTGTAGACCGTTGTACTTACAACTTCTCTCCAAAATGTTTTCACCACACCTCCTTGTATCAACATAGTTCTAGCTGCTTCAATTACTGACCGATTGTTTCTCTCTGCTATACCATTCTGTTGTGGTATCCTTGGTGCAGAAAGCTACTGCTTGATACCATTCTCATCACAGTACTTAGTGAACTCCTCAGAAGTGAATTCACCGCCTTGATTTGTTCTCAGACATTTAATCTTTTTGCCACTCTCTTTCTCAGTTAAGGCCCTAATACATTGAATTTACCAAAATCTTCATTCTTATCTTTTAAGAATGTGACCCATATCATCTTTGAATAGTCATTAGTGAAGATCATGAAATATCTATCACCTAAAATGCTTTTAGTTCTTATTGGTCCACATAGATCCGTATGAACCAAATCTAACAAGTGCTCTATTGAGAAAGAATTTCTCTTAAAAGTAGAAGAAGTCATCTTCCCTAACAGACATTCTTTACAAAGAGCATTAACCAATTTGTCTTTCTGAGGCTGACCTCTTACTATCTTAGACTTACTCTAACAATATTGTCAAAATTTATATGACAAAATCTTCTATGCCAAAGCCAGCTATCATCTATTTTTGTAATCAATAATTGTTAACTTTTGGATTAAGATGAAATAGATTACATCTGGTCTGTTTACCGGTTGCAATGAATTCAGCTTTGTTGTCAAAGATTTTGCACATACCATTTCTAAATTTCAATGGGTATTCTTTGTCATTTAGCTGTGCCACACTCATAAGATTATGCTTAAGACCTTCAACCCAATAAACATCATCAGCACTACTCTTCCCATTAAGAGAAATAACTCCCTTACCTTTAACCATATAGGGTTTGTCATTGCCAAATATGACAACACTGCCATCAAATTCCTTCAAGGAAAGAAATTTGCTCCGATCACCAGTCATGTGATGTGAACAACCACTATCAATGATCCAATCATCAGAGCTATCCATCTTGGATACTAGAGCCTTCTGATCAGATGTTTCTTTCTTAATGGCCACAAATACAATATCTTCACTAGCATCATCATCAAATTCATCATCAATAATACCACTGTCAATAGCCACAAGACAATCTCTCTTGCCTTGTCCCTTATACTTCTTAAATTTGCCTCTTTTGTATTCATTTTCACTATTAGGGAAATTAGTTGCTATATGACCAATCTTATTGCAAGCAAAACATTTCAACGATAGCTTACCTCTGTATTTACCAGTGCCTCTAGGTAGTCATTTTACCAACAATGCTTCAAGCTCCACTAAACAGTCTTCATCATCGACATCTTTGTTGGATCTAGATTCATAGCTATGGCTGATATCTCTACTTCTTCTCACAGATGGGTTAGAGACAGAAGCTCTAAGTGTAGATTCTAATTTTTGTACACTACCATCATAGCCATTTAGCTCAAAAGCGGTAAGTTTGCCAATAATAGGGTCAAGAGTTACCTTAGTCTTGTCAGTGGATTTCAGCTCCTGAATAGCTGCAACTTGAGTAGCATAGACCAGTAGCAGTGTTCTTAGTACCTTACTGACAACTGTGGCATCTTCCACTTTCCCTCATGTACTTTTTATTTCACCAACTATTTCTTTAATCCTTTGACTATACTACTAGATATTTTCACCTTCAGACATTCTCATGTCATGAAAATTTCCTCTTAAACTCTCTTCTTTAGCAATATTAACATCTTCATCACCACTATAAATCTATTCAAGTTTTTTCCATACTTCATATGCACTTTCAAGACCATGAACATCTACATATTCAACATCAGGCAGGGAACTGATAATAGCCTCCAATGCTTGATGATTCTCTTATTGTTCTTTCTTCTGATCATCAGTCAGAGTACTAGTAGGTGCAACATATTGAGTTTCTACATGCTCCCAATACTGACTACAAAGACTTTTAATGTAAATCTTCTTTTTGTTGCTCCATATCCTATAGTTCTTTTTTGAACTTAGGACCTTCTTTCTTCATCATGATCTACAAGATATTTTCCTCAAGTTGTTACGCTTTCGGTTAAAGAGGACCTGAGACACTCTGATACCAATTGATGATATGATGAAAGAATAAGGATCCGGTAGAATACTGAGAGGAGGGGGGTGAATCAGTATACTGAAAAACTGATACAAACTCCCAAACTCAAAATAAACTTATCAACAAATAACTCAGTCAAGATAATATCTTCAAAGATTACCAAAATCAACCAATCATCATCCAGTTTGATTGTTATACCAACTTAATAGTAAACAACTTCAATCTTGTAAACATCAACAATGCTTAATCAAATATCAACATATTCATCTCTCAATGCTTCTAGTTACCATGCCTTATCAAAATAGTTAAGTACTTAATCAAATCAACAAATAAGATCATAACCACAAAAAACTTTCACCACTTGAAACAAATATTTATACGTGGAAAACCCAAATAGGTAAAAACCATGGTGAGATGAGACTCACAAGGATAGCTATCTGAACTCTTCTAAAGTTCACCCTGTTAGGAACCAAGCCCGTTAAAGCTTCACAATAAGTCCCATTAAGAAC
Source organism: Cryptomeria japonica (assembly GCF_030272615.1). Taxonomy (NCBI): domain Eukaryota; kingdom Viridiplantae; phylum Streptophyta; class Pinopsida; order Cupressales; family Cupressaceae; genus Cryptomeria; species Cryptomeria japonica. The sequence goes on from NC_081415.1 coordinate 661,907,716, forward strand.
TAATTCTGGTTAGGAATCACCCGGTTAAGGGATTTATAAATATGCCTTGATGAAAAGCACAATACCCTGTTAGTAGTAACCTCACTGGAGCATTTGAGAATCCAAACTAATGGATCACCTTGTTAGAGGATTTAGAAAGTAACCAAGCTTGTTAGAGCTTACCCGGTTATGGAATTTTGATTTCTGCTATAATTGTTAGAAAACAACAAGTTTTCTTGATCTGTCTGAATAGCACTACATCTGCTTGATCATATCCTTCTTAAGCTTCAATTTTCCTTTACACAAACTGCAGATCCATCCATCGGTTTGGCAACCACACACTCAACTGGTTTTTGCCATTCTTGTCAACTTTGCCAACACTTAACAAAACAATATCATCGACCTTAAATACAAATCAACTAGGTTGGTAACACAACAAAAACATAATTCTTATCATCGAGATTACAAACAAGTCGGTACAATCTTGACTGTTAGAAATCATAACAATCTCTTCGCATTAATCAATAAAATTCCAACCGCTCCATGATCACCACTTCATCAGACTTTGTAACTCATCACGTGCTATGCATTTGATGCAACCCAATTTGCTCCTTTCCAAGATAACAAACACGCCAAATCAATATGAACTTATCCTCATACAATGATTACACATGTCTCCATCATTACCGCTCAACATAAACCAACAAACTTGATCGGTTAGGGTTTATAAAAGACAACTGGTAGAGTTTACCAATTTACATAACATAGAAAGGTTTAACCTTTTTCAATGGTTCAACTTACAAATGACCATATAATGGTTTACAACATCTTCCACAAAGTTTATCATACTCGTTACAATACAATAGCAATAACAATAATAACATCAGCAATATCATGAATATCATTCACTGGTTCAATTGACATCACTGAAAACATATCATTACTGCAATCTATATGCAAAATTCCAACAATATAACAATACCAAAACCTTTTTGTAATTCAATGTCCTAGGAGTGTGACAAGTTTGTCCATGTTTGGGTCAAATTGTCATCTAGGGTCTCGTAGAGCAAATTGAGTCAATAAGGGTCACAATGGTCTAAATTGACAGATCAAGTGACCACAAGTCTATTTGAGTTGTTTTTGATGTTTTAGAATCAAATGTAATAATTTTGGGGGACTATGATAGTCTAGAGTCTAAGTTGGTTGAATTATGCAAAAGTTGTCATATTGTCAATTTGTTGTCATGACAATTTTGCACTTTTTGTAAGTTGTGATTCTCCAATGGTTAGTCAATTTGAAATATAGTTGGAGGAGGTTGTGTTCATTTGGGAAAAACCTTTAAAGGACCCAAAAACTGAAGGATGTATGTTGGTTGATTTGGAAATTAAATTACAGGCATGAAGAACTATTGGAAACTTGGAAAACTGTCTAATTTCTATTGATTGCATACTGAAGGTGGATTGGAAAGAATGATCATGGCATAGTTCATGTAACTAGATCATTTTACCTTTGTTTTTATTTTAGTGTGAAGTCTTTAAGTGTTTGCTGCCCCATTCTACAAGCAAATCTCTATCAGGTAGCCTAAAACCCTTAAACCCCTAGGGTTTGACTGCAATAATGGGTTTTGGCCTATCGATCCTTAACTGAACACTCTGCCATTATAGGAGATGATAGGCCACTATATCATATGTCAGTACAAAAATCCATTAAGAGGATACAACATGGCAAAGAGGATGGAAAACTAACCCTAGGTTTGGCATCTCTATGTGACAGACCGGTTTGATGAGTGCAATGTGTGAGAATTGAGTGGTATAGCACTGGAAAAGGGTTTGAATGTGGTAGAAGAGTAAATTGGAGGTTTACATAATATTTCATGGTTAGTGATGGTCACCCATTAGGAGAACCTAACAAGTTTTTGAAAGGAGTCCAGTCAAATAGGTCTCAAAGTCCTATTAGATCTATTAGTGTAGCATTGGTTGGAATATCTGCAAGTTGGAACGGTACCAAAAACTAAGATATTGTTGAGAACTCCCAAAAGGGTATCTAAAAATATAAATTGTTTGATAAGATCCTCAGGGTGTCAAAAGTTATCATATGATTCCTTCAGAAGGAGGCCTAATTGCAACCGGTTTTATTTGTGGGCAAGTGAGTCAGATTTGATGTCTTGGTGGAACTAAACCATGAAATCCTATTTAATTTGTGTTAAGGTGTTGTGAGAACACACCTCCAATTATTTTTATATTGAATTGGTCAAGTGGGCCATTAAAACCCTAAATCCTAATAGTAGCCCACTCATGTATACAAGGGTGTGGGGTAGTCACACAAGAATTTGAGAAGTCTTAGTTGTTTGTAAGTGAACATAGTGGAGCCTTTTGGGTCTCCCAAGGTGTTTATTGGTGACATTGAACCATTGCTTGACTTGGTGTTGTGTAAGGATCTTTGGAATTAGGGATTACCGGTTGAGTTTGCATGCCTTTGAGATTGGCTGGTTCAAGGTTACCCTCCTTTTGGTATGTTGCCTCCTCATCATAGGACCACATAAATCAGTATGAATAAGATCAAGAACATAGTTATATTTGTCTTTTATAGTCTTAAAAGAAGTTTTGATCTGTTTTCCCAATTGACATTCCTTACATATCGGATAATAGGGCTTCACAATCCTACATATATCTCTAACAACCTTAGTTGAATTGATCTTTACAATGAAATCAAAATTATCAAGACACAACCTCTTATGTCATAGCCAACTCTCATCAATTTGTGCAATCAAACATGTTTTCTCACCCGAGTTCAAATGAAAGATGTTACCTTTAGTCTGTGTACCGGTTGCAATCTCCAATTCAGATGTGTTAATGATTTTGCATTTTCTATCCTTGAACTGTAATTAAAATCCCTTATCCACCAACTGTCCTATACTCAAAAGATTATGCCTTAAACCTTCAACATAATAAACACTATTAGTATTATGCTTACCATCCAATGATATAGTTCCTCTTCCTCTGATCATGCATGCTTTGTCATCTCCAAATCTAACTAGTCTACCATCAAATTCTTGCAAAGATAAAAAATTCCTTTTATCTTCAGTCATATGATGTGAACAACCACTGTCTATCACCCATTCATCCTTGTCTTCAATTTTAGCAACAATGGTCTTTTCCTCATTTTGAATAATAGGTACCAGAGCATCTTCCTTAATAGCCAAAAATACCCATTCCTTTCCACTATCGGATCCACTAGCCAAATCTTGTGTTGGTTCATCATCATAATTAGTTACACCTTCCTCGTCTGCATTAATATAATTTGTCCTTTTTTCTCCTTTACTTATGCTTGTTCTGATAATCATGGTTAGGCATAAAAGATATTCTAGCTCTCTCTTCAAATCTTTAATTCCTCTCAGGACATCTAGATGTAAAATGACCTATCTTATTACATGCAAAACATTTAAAAGGTGATTTTCCTTCATACTTACTTCGATCAGGATCTTTAGGTACTCTTCTAGATAATAGGGCTTCAAGTAGCTCAAACTCTTCATCTTCTTTCTTCATTTCATCCAGTTCCTTCGCATATAAATCTTTCCAATCACTCTTTCCAGTTGATGATGTAGGTGCATGAAAAGAAGATTTAGTCTTTGTAGCTCCTTGAGGACCGAAATCTTCAAGCTCAAAAACAGACAATTTTCCAACCAAAGTATCCCGATTAACAAAAGTGTTAGCCATTGTTCTCAACTCATTAATCACAGTAGCCTTCATCTTGTAAGCTGGTGGTAAAGCTCTCAAAATTTTAGAAACAATCTCATCTTTTCTCAGAGATCCACCACAATGCTGACTTCCCATAACAATTTCATTAACTCTTTCCATGAAAGAAATAATCCTTTCATCTTCTTCCATCTTCAGGTTCTCAAACCTCACTCAGTAACCATCAAGTTTAGAAATTTTAATAGTAGGTTCACCTTCATTCAAAGCTTCCAACTTATCCCATATAGCCTTCACATTTGATTGGTCAGTTAATCCCATAATTTTCTAGTTGAATAGTGCACTCAAGAGTGCTTATCTATCTCTATAATCATTTTCAATGTCTTTATCCAGGCTTGCCAAAGGAGGATTGCCAGATGCTAGATTATGAGGAGTATATCCTTTCTCTGTGATCTCCCAAATCTCTTTCCCAATATATTTCAAATGAGTCTCCATATGAATCTTCCATACTCTGTAATTTATCGAATCAATCTTAGGGGTTTCTCTCCAAAAAACAAATGCAGTTGAATTATTAGTTGTCATAGGATCTTCCTCAGGTGGTTAAGCTTTTGCAAAAGAGGACCTAGCTTTGATACCAATTGTTAGGATAACCAGTGGACAACTAAGAGGGGGGGGGGGGGTGTGAATCAATTGTCAACAAATTTTAAAAATTTAAGCACACAAAACCTTTTACTGGAATGCATAAACCAAATACTGGATTAGTAGATGTAATAATTACGCATAAACATAAATCACAGAACAATTAACCAACCATCCATAACACATAACACCAAGATTTGTACGTGGAAAACCTGATAAAGGGAAAAACCATGGTGGGAAGCCTACCCATAGTCAGATAATAATTCTGCAACAAGTATGTGATTACAATAAGAGGGACCTACACATGTAGGAAGACACACTTCCTAGAGCACACTGCTCATCACAAAAGGAGCCTCACTAACTACAGAGAAATTCATACTACAATCCGAAAAGATGACTAATTTGCAAGAATAATATCTCCTATGCCCAAGTATAATTCTGGTTAAGCTCAATACCAGAGTTCTTAAATGTCTTTCACAAACCCAATTCAATCACCTATGATCGACAAAAACCTCTTCATATTATTACAACTTTACTCGCACACAAATAATCTTATATCCCATAAACCCACACATGATCTACAAAGAGATCTTACATCATATTTATACCAACCCGGGACCTAAACAATTAGGTCGGCTACCTAAAAGATAATACAATAGATCTGTTATATAATCCTGAATGATAAACCAAATCAGCCTAAGACCGAAACAACATAAACCAAACAATAAATCCAACCGGTGATGCATTGGGAGCATCAACCAACAAGTTACACAAATCGGTCCATAACCTAGAAGAATAACACCAGACCTAAAATAGGTTACCTTAAGCCAAGTGAAAAACCATGAACAACTAGAACACAAACATGATAACCATCAACATCCCGATAACCTTCTAGAAGCCGCACCAACACCACTTATCAGATTCATCAAAAGATCTTCATCAAATTATTGCTAGTAAAACCCTTACCGGTGACCAAAAGGCTTACTAGAACAAATGATAGCATCCAAATCATCAAATCTTGAACCAACTAAATGTGATATGCATCAAGAACACATGAATAACTAATCCAAGCCAATTCCACAAGCCAGACCAAACCAGAGAATACCGGAGATGGTCTCCAGATCAATATCATAATCCAACCACTCTACTGAAAGCCGAGAGACAACAAAATAGTTAGTGTTGACATCAATGACAAAACATCAATGCAACACCTAATCAATTCCTCCAAATTGCCAACAATTGAATAATTTTTCACTATTTTTTTGGTCCAGAACAAATTGGTTCCTCATGATGTTGTTGATCTACTTTGAGACATTTTAGTAGAAATTCTTGATTAACGGATGATTTTGAAAGGTACTGGTGATAGAGATTTAGAAGGAAAGGGGCTTTCTACTTAGAAGGGTCTGCAAGAAAAGATTACTTGGAAATGTGCAATGGCTCATCAAAGGCTAAGAGGTTTCTTGAAGAATTTTGGAACATGCATTGATGATATTACTTAGTTATATCTTTATTGTTTGAGATGGTTTGCCATCACCAAGAAGTTCAAGGAAGAAATTGACTCAATTGAGTCCCAACTTACTGAGTTAGCTACTTCATTTGATGTATTTAAAGACAATGATGGGGTAGTTAGGTCCAAGCTTGGTGAGCTTCATTCACAGTTATCCCTTTAGCAAGGACAAAGAGATGAATTTGAGAGACAGTTTTGCTCTCTTAAAAATATAGTTGAGTTAAGAATGACTTTGTTTATCTAGATGTTAGAAAATGATGAAAAACTAGAATACAGTATAAAGAATTTAAATTAATTTGATGTTGTAGTAGATTTGTATCTTCAGTGAGAGTGCCATAGTAAGATTCTTTCTTCTACAATTTGTTCTTGGGATCCCATCTTCATATAACTTAAGAAACATTATAAGGACATTTGGACCGACAGAAGGTAGTAAGGTATGTTGGTTACAAGACATCTTTTTATGATTTGTTTTTGGTCTGTAATACAACAAGGGTATAAGAATATCCCAACTATGCAGGTTGCCTTTTTCTTTTTTTGAACTTTGATAAATTGTTGTCATTAGGGGGAGCATATAGATGCATTGATTATATGGTGAGAAGGGTTACCCTTTGTCCTTGATGTCAAAGGGGGAGAAGTAATTTTGTATATGCACAAGCATTGACATCAATGAAAAAAGGGGAGATTGTTGCACATATATAAGTCTATTTTGTCATTGGTGTCAAACTTGTTGGTCCGGAAATGATCTCATTGGTCCAGATATGTTCTAGTATAATAATAAGTTTGATATAGTTTGGATGATTAAGGTGAGGACTAAGGTTTGATATAGGGGTTATATTATTATACTACAAATTAGTATGTTCAATTTGGTTTATATAATAGGTTGTTTGATGAGAATTATGGAACTTTGGTAATTGGTTATGAAGTATGATGATCCAGATATGGTGCAGAAGTGTATTTTTAATACGATATGTTGGTAAATGCCTATGATGAAAAATTAGGTGCTTTAAGGACAATGTGAATATTTTGTATATTGATATATGTTGTTTTAATCTAGTGCCTTGGTCTGGAATGTGGAAGGCATATTTTAGACAATTGTGTGGTTGATGTATGATGATTGTCATCTTCACTTTTCTGATATTCATATGCTAATTTGTTGAAAACACATTGGCTTGTGCAGTTATAGTAATATTGTGTGTAAGGTTGTGTTGATCCTATGACAATACAGTATGTGCAGATGATGTATGTTCACATGGAAACTGTTTGAGGGTGTTTTGATGAAAAATATTGATGGTGTGTTGTGTGTCAGGAAGCTTTGATGTTAGTCAGTTTGGTCTAGAGGTTGAATGTTGCTACTTGTGACTGTTTTGGTGCACAGTTTGTCTACTTAGTGTCTTGGTCTAGTTTGTACTGGAAATGTATCAAATGATGTTGAGAATGGTTCTCATGGTTCTATTGATACCTTTTGTTGACTTTGTGGTTGTCTACATGAGGTATTTTTGGTCTAGATTGAAACTTGAGTTTGGTATATCAACATAAGTTAAAAGGTTCCATTTTTAGGTCAATCTAAGGAGTCTGGTCAGTGTCATTGCATATTGTACTAGTTTGCTGTTGTCTGGAAGGTATGCCAACATGGTAGAGTCCTCCACAAGTTTCATTTTCTTTTTGGATTTCTATTGGAGATTGTTATTGAGGCTGACAGTTTCTTATACATGTTTCATGTACTCCCAATCAACCTTTTGATGTTTAAAGTCTTGTAGATGGTATAAAAGATGACATAGTCATTGTATGTGTGTGTGTGTGTGTGGACATAGTGTGAAGATATACTTCAACACAGATGTGAAATATAACAAAATATGAAGGATGTTTTAGATGTGCTTTAATCTGTGAACTACAATCCACATTCTGATAGATGCAATTTTTTGACAATTCAATCTTTTGATATTATAATTTTTTGAGACTATGTATCTTGCCATGAAGATGTGATCTTTAATTGTGCAAGTCTTTTGTATCTTTCCCCAAGGTTGTGCACCTTAGCTTGAAAGTATAGAGAAGTGAGCTCCCTGGCCTATGGCCTAATCATTGTAAATATTGATATCTATATTGTGAGTATGATTCTTACTGTGGTTTTTCCTTGTTTGGGTTTTCCATTTAAAATTTTTGGTGTACATGTGTGATTGCTATTGAAGTTTATGTCAATTACTTTCATGCATATGGTGGATGAAATGTGTAGCCACATAAATTTGTCGAGTTTAATTAAATGAATATTTTCTATTTATTTGATTAAAAACCCACTAGCCATCAGTTAATTAAATTAATATTTAATTAATTCATCTTCAAACATTCTCCTATTAATTAAATAAATTATTCAATTTATTTTAATTAATTCATTAAACCATATTCACAAATCAATTAAATGAATAAATCCTATTTGTTCAATTCAATCCTCTTTCCTCTTTTAAATAAATTAAATAAAGCATTTATTTAAATAATTTATCCCCCCCACTTGCATTTTCCTACAAATGCAACTTCAACCACAAGTTGAAATAAATTAATTTTATTTTAATTAAAATCCTATTTTCCCTCACCCACCAAATCCACTTGCATTCCTAAATCCCTTCTAGATTCTTCTAAACCCTTCCTAATTAACCTAATCCATCCCCTAATTCTTGTCACATTCCTAAACAACTTTAAGTCACTCTCAAAGACTCCAAAGTCTTTGAAAAACATTTAATGCTTTATGTGTTTAACAATTTAACCTCTAAAGTCTTCCAAAACCACTAATAGCTCTTACATGACCATTAATGGCTTTTACATAACCATTTATGGTTAATTCAACTTGCACTCATTTGTCTCCTCAAGCATTTATTGCTTTGACCATGGTTATCCCTTTTGCCTTTGCACAAGAGTTTATCCATTGGATAAAAGCTTTATTCTTTGAATAAAGAATTTATTTACTCAACCCAACCTTGAACTTAACTCCCAAGTTAACTCTAAGGTCATGTCAAGCATTTAATGCTTATTCCCTCTCCTCTCAACCCTTCTCATGTTGACACTTGTCATCTGGGATTGGGTTGAAAGCCCTGACATGGATTGAATATCATTCAATCCTGATCCTTGTTGAGATTAGTCAATCTCAACCATCCATTGCTCCATTTTTCTTATAAATAGAGCCCATTTCTTCATAATCCAGATCCTGAAAACTTGTATGCATCTAAGTTATAGTGATTTCTAGAGAGCATTTAGCATTTATATTTACTCTTTTTGATTAAAATCAACATTAGACTAGATAATTATCTCATTTCTAGCTTGTTCATATTTGCATAGCATTTGGAGTAATCATCTACAATCTTGAACCTCCATAAGTTGTTGGCATTTTTGATGATTATTTTGTGATTGTCATTGATGGACACACACTTGCATTGAGATCACTTTTAAATGTATGAGTTATGATCAACCGACAATTGTTCCCAACCGGTATGATGCATTTTAGTCCTTAGACTATTGGTGTTTTGTAGAAAGTGTTTACCGATCTGAAGTGGTATGCTGACCCCAAGAGGTTCGAGGATCCCAAGCGGTATGAAGGATCAAAGCGGCAGAACACATATTTCCCAGTCTTCATTTTATCAAACCGGCAACCGGTATTTTGCTTAAACCAGTATTTTGTATGAACTGATAATACGCTGCGATGAGTTACCATCCATCGAATGTTTGACGGTGCCAACACTTCAATGGTGTTTTTGGTGTCTTGTTACCAGATATGTTTAGATGCATTGAACTTAGGAAATTGAATTGTAATCCGATTGGACCAACATGAAATCAGATTCCTTTAAAAGGACATCATGTCTAGGGTTTTAGGTTGTTGCTAGGGTTTAAGGTGGTTGATGAGTTAGAGAGAGTATGAATGTGTAGAAGACTGAAGTAATGCTGCAATGCATTAGGAACATGCTATCAAGGATCTAACCAAGCAATCTATGCTATTAGCTAGATCACTCACTTGTTGATTACTCACATCTTCAACAAGTCTGAAGCCCTTAATCGAGTAGGCCTAAAAGCCTTTTGTAAATCCTCTAACAAGGTGGTTCACATCTGTGGATCTAAAATCCTCTAGCAAGGTAGTCTTTAATCGGACTTATCTCCTAACAAAGATTGAGATTCCTAGCAGGATCTGTTCTAGTAAAGAACATTGTATGACCTTAACCGGGCTGACCTTAACCAATCTAGTTCCTATTCTGGAGATAGTTACTTGTCAGTTCCATCTCACTGTGGTTTTTCTCATTTGTGTTTCCACGTCTAAATCTCTTGTGTTATGGTGTTTGTGCTTCTGTGGGTGAATGCATTATTTTCAATTTGGTTTTCATGTGTGCTAACTGGTTTGTCTGCTAAACTATTTTACTGGTTTACTGTTAGTCTAGCAAAGTGTTTAAGTACAAAGATTGTTGGCATACTAATTCACCACCCCCTCTTATTATTCATCAATTGTTATGAGAGCCTACCTTTCTATAAGTTTAACCACTTGGAAAGAGATATGAGGGATACACATTGAGGGAACTTACTTATCGACTCACTTAGTCTAAGCAAGCCTATGATGATCTTATGGTCAAATATAAGGCCTCTCAAGCAAAAAGGAAAGAACATGCTGAAAAGCTGATGGAGCTATCTAAAAATAGTTCTTCTGATGAAGCAGACATGGAAGCTTTAATCCAAGAAGTAGAAAAGCTGAATGAATCCAATTCCAATCTGAGAAAAGAGTTGGAAGGACTGACTATCCGAATGTGCCAAGAGCTTGAGAACCAGGGGAAAGCTGAAGATTTGTTAAAAGACAAAGATCATGAAATCTCCAAGATGAAGCAAGAGATCAGTGCCCTAACTACTCAACTCCATGCGAGCAAAATGGAAAAGGAAGACATGTAAGGAGAACTGAACATTTCCATCTCTGAGAATGGAAATCTGATGGAAACAAATGCTGCTATTTCCAAAGAACTCTCTAAGTCAAAGGAAATACTTGCTAAGTTCAACAAGAGTTCTGTTAAGCTAGAGCAAAAGCTTGAATTTGCCAAACCTGTCAAGAATACTGATGGACTTGGTTATTCCGGTCATGAGAAAGGTGAGACCTTTGGTACAAATGCTGGAGCATCAAAGAAACAACTGACATCAAAGGATAAAGGTAAGTAAAAGTTTAAACCTATTTGCTTTAACTGTCTTAAAGAAGGACATACTGCCAATGTGTGTAGGAGTAAGGCTTACAATAATTTTCCTTATTTTCTAAATGATAAGCCTAGATCCTATAGAATCAATGGTAACTATTATGCATGCAACAAGTTTGGGCATAGAGCATCTGAATGCAGGTCTGTTACGAACAACACTGGAAGATATCCTTAGAGGACTCAAGTAGTTGGTCCTGAACCTTTTATGAACCGGAATCACAATCAGTTTAATACCTTCAATCATCAGTCAAGAAGCGGTGGCTATCAAGCGGCAACCAGATGGAGAGAAAACTATATGGTCTGTCATGGTCATGGTCACACTGCTGCAACATGCAGGAGGAAGAACGGTAACATGAATAATGGACCTTGGAGAGCACCTGGAATGGTTTGCTATCATTGCAATAAACTGGGTCACATTGCCAAATACTGCAGAACAAGAAAGAACATATCAGATGACATACCGGTCACTTCAGAAGGAAAGATTGATATTGACACTATTGAAGCGGATATGAACAAAACCTGGAAGAAGAAACCAATAGTGCTGCAAGAAGAACCGGTTTCTGCACCTAGTGTGGAAATATCGAAACCGGCAAACTAAGCATCAGAAAAGCTTAGCGGGAGAAAATGGAAAAATGTTTTGAACCCCCAGTTTACACTGGTAAAAGACCTTAACCGATATGTGATACCTATCATTTGGTGGAAGACCAAAAATGGTAAAAGGCAAATTAGGGTTTATGCCCTAATGGTGGAGCATTAATTACAGTTGGTGAGGAATATGCTTAAAAGGAATTTTCAAATCATTTCTCACTATCATTTTTTGAAGTGAAGAAGGTTTTCAAGTGCAGAGTGATGAAAAAGTGATTTGTGCTGTGATTCAGAGAAATTTAGAAACCTTGAAGGAGATTCAGAAGAAAATTACAAATGGTCAAGAGAAGAATGTAAAGCGGTGATTTTGCAACCGACGAAGTGTGAGGTGAAGTAGAATCTGAAAGCCTAAATTCTTGATTTTTGAAAGGTATTTCTTGAGTTTTCTATTTTTATCATGGCTTCCACATCTCATACTAGCTCTAGTGCATCTGTCGATTCAGTAAGCCTCATTCAACGCAAGTCCAAGTACAATGCCCTGTCACAAGTTCCTGCTGGAGTAATAGTGGAAGAAGGAATATTTGATTATATAGACTATAAAATTTAAGACCTAGGGTCTCTAGGAATCCACTCGCAGCTAGGTCTATTCTGTGGGAAAGATAAAAAGATCAAACCAGAGTATAGCATTTTGGAGAAGAAGAAACTTCACAATGCGGTTTACTTCCTATAGGATTTTACAGATGATCACATTAGAATCATTCTGAGTAGAGTTCATGGTGACAAGATGTACCTAGAGAGAACACATGATATCACACCACAAGCTGTTCATGTCGTCACCAATTTCTGCAACATCGGTGAAGTACCAGCCCTGAGGAAGATCATAAAGATTGAAATGACCAAGCTCACCGGTTTAGTGAGCGACTCACGAGGAATGACTGTTAATTCCATCAAGGATGACCTCATGAAATATGTGTGCATGGTGATTAGATACCGAACATTCCATGCTAGCAGAATTAACTCTGTATCTGTTGTAGCGGTAAATGCTGCTTACCAGATGATCAAGGAAGATGCATCATTTGACCTCTGCACCGGTATGCAAAGGCAACTCTTGTTGAATCTTAAATAAATCAAATAGGATAATGCATTAAAATTCAAGTTTGGACAACTACTAGTAGGACTATTTTTCTACTTCCAAGGTTACTTCCCTGGAGTGGGAGATATTCAGTGGTCTGCGGACCGACCGGTTACCAAGCAGATCAAAGAAAGCCTGCAAGCAGTTGGAACTGGCTACCCTAAAGTTCTGAACAAGTACTTTGATGAGTTTAGAAGCAAGATGAGTCTGAGGATGAGGATATCCAGTGACATTGTCAAGAAATATGAAGATGATATTTGCTTTATCATCAATGTGGATGAATGCATAATGGAGGCCATTGAGCCCAGACAGGAAGAAGTAGAGCCTATGGGCTATGAGGTGATGTATGATATGCTGGATGGGTATGCTTCTACCCTAATTGCCTCACCCCTAGATCCCAAGGCAAAGAGAACCGACACCTATCTGGAAAGGGTTGCACCGGTTGTAGAACCTCTTGAAAAGAAAGGAAAGGCAGTGCCTTCGACATCGACACCAGTTACTACAGCCAGTCCCAAAGTGACCAAGCGGTCACCTGCAAAGAAGAAATGGGAAGCGACACCTGCCAAAGTCTTCAAAAGAAAGAGGAAGACAAGGAACAACTCACCGGACTCAAAAGAAACTGTGTCTGAGGAAAAACCCAAGAAGACTAGACAAGCAAGGAAAAAGACAAAGAATGAACCGACATCATCAGTACTGGTAAATATTGACATTTCTTCCTACAGACCTTTGACACATTGTCAAAGAACCATAAAAAATATTAGGAGAAAAGTGTTGAATGATTTGATTGATTGTTTTGATGATTTCAATGATGATGAAAAGGAAGCAGTTGAACAAGAAATCATTAAGTATTTATGTGTTAATGACCGGTCGCCTTTAGAAATTAGATCTGAGACACCAGACTCTTTGTATAAGTCCTTAGACGATAAATGGCGCATTGCCATAGAAAAAGAATAGGAAATGAGAGAGACAATTTTTGCTCAACATTTTCCTGATGTATCAAATTTAGAACTTTTCGAAGTTATGAATGAATACAAAGGCCTCTTTTTCATGAGAAGAAGAAGACTCTTGTTGCTAGAAGGAAAGAGTCAATAAGTGATCAAGAATACACAAAATCTTGCTCTAGAAGTTCTTAAGATGCATCAAGTGGCTGAAGCCAACAGGAAGGCTGAGCAAGAACCGATAATAACTAAACCGGATGAAGTGTTTGATACTGAAGGAAATTCGATTGTTGAACCAATGGACACTATTGATGTTGATGCTCTGGATGTAGAAGATGTTGCTTATGGTACACCATCAGAAGCAATAGGACATGAGAAGCAGGTAGAATAGGTAGAAAAGCAAAAGGAAACTGAGGACAAAAAGGAGGAAGCAAATAAGCAAGCGGAGAAGAAGAAAGTAGAAGAGGAAAATAAGAAGGATGAAGAGGAGAAAAGGAAGAAGGAAGAGGAGAAGAAGAAGAAGGAAGAGGAGAAGAAGAAGAAGGATGAAGAGGAGAAGAAGAAGAAGGATGAAGAGGAGAAGAAGAAAAAGGAAGAGGACAAGAAGAAGAAGGAAGAACATGAGGAGAAATGGAAATAGGAAGAAAAGAGAAAAGAGGATGAGCATAAAAGAAAGGAAGAGGAGAAGAGAAAGGAAGAGGAGAAAAGAAAGGAAGCAGAAAAGAAGAAGAAAGAGGAAGAAAAGGAAGAGGAGAAGAGGAAGGAAGTAGAGAAGAAGAAGGCAAAGGAGGATAAGGAAGAGGAAAAGAGAAAAGAAGTAGAGAAGAAGAAGGCAGAGGAGGACAAGGAAGGAGAAGCGGCAAAGAGCACACAGATGGAGACTCCAAAGGCAACCGGTAGTCAAGCCAAATCGGCTGACCTCACCAGTCCTATTGACCTCCAGTCTGCAAATGAAATGGAGCTGCTACAAAGCATTAAGGTTGCTCAAGAACACCTTGAAGTGCTAAGGAGGAAGAAGGAGGAAGATTTGATCCAAGCTACAGTGGACACTCTTACCGGTTTGTTACCCGACACAAACCTCCCCAGTACTAACTCATCATTGGCACAATTGAAGCTTCTATGCATAGTAGTGGATGATCAGGTGTAGAGCCTAGAAGAGGTAGTAGAAGCAAATGCCAAGAAAGAGCATCAAAAGGCTCTCAACATTGTCCTGGTGAAGAAGCTTAATGAGCTCCAGTCTGAACTGCAAAAAGCACAAAAAGACATAAGGAATGCTCTGGATGAGGGGAATCTACTACTGAGTAAGATTTTCCAACCCCATCTCTTCTATGATGATGTGCTTGTACAAAAGCAAAAGCTACAAACTGACTTGTAGTTATATATGAGCACCTTCAAGCTATCATATGACTCTTTTACAACTTATGGGCAAATCGTTCACCAGTTTCACATCCAGTCTGCCAAAATAGAGTTGGAAATCAGTAACCAGACTTGAGATTTGTAGGAACTCCAACTGGTTCTACTCCCTCACCTGCAGATACTTCAGAAATGTTATCTAAATTTGGATGCCTTAACAGTGACTCAAGAGATGAGTGCATTAGATGCCATGGAAGAACAGGTCTCCCAGATGCAGACAAAGAAAGAAGTGGCTACCTCCCTACTTGAGTCCTAGTCCTTATCTATGAAACAATTTTTGTAGGACTTTAAATCAGTTTTTGACAAGTTTTATTTTTTACTATCATAAAACTTATTATTTTAATGAAACGGGAGTTAGTCTATAATATTATTTTTGTCATTGTTGGCAAAGGGGGAGAAGTATAAATTTTGAATGTTTTGATGTATACTTTCATGTTATTTCTGTAAAGAAGTAGTATACATTATATTTTCTGCAAAAGGGATAGTGTATATGCTTAGGGGGAGTAATTTTGATTATGGCATATTTTTGTTGTAAAACACTTAGATATCAAAATTTCCTAAGTGTTGCCATCAATGCCAAAGGGGGAGATTGTTGGCATTTTTGATGATTATGTTGTGATTGTCATTGATGGACACAAACTTGCATTGAGATCACTTTTAAATGTATGAGTTATGCTCAACTGATAATTGTTCCCAACCGGTATGATGCATTTTAGTCCTTAGACTATTGGTGTTTTGCAGAAAGTGTTTACCGATCTTAAGCAATATGCTGACCCCAAGTGGTTCGAGGATCCCAAGTAGTATGAAGGATCAAAGCAGCAGAACACATATTTCCCAGTCTTCATTTTGTCAAACCAGAAACCAGTATTTTGCTTAAATCGGTATTTTGTATGAACCGGTAATACTCTGCGATGAGTTACCAACTGACATTTTGTGATGAGTTACCATCCATTGATTGTTTGACGGTGCTGACACTTCAACGATTCTTTTTGTGTTGTGTTACCAGATATGTTTAGATGCATTGAACCTAGGAAATTGTATTGTAATCCTATTTGACCGACATGAATTCAGATTCCTTTAAAAGGACATCATGTCTAGGGTTTTAGGTTGTTGCTAGGGTTTAAGGTGGTTGATGAGTTAGAGAGAGTATTAATTTGTAGAAGATTGAAGTAATGTTGTAATGCATTAGGAACGTGCTATCAAGGATCTAACCAAGCAATATGTGCTATTAGCTAGATCACTCACTTGTTGATTACTCACATCTTTGATAATTCTGAAGCCCTTAACCAGGTAGGTCTAAAAGCCTTTTGTAAATCCTCTAACAAGGTGGTTCACATCTATGGATCTAAAATCCTCTAGCAAGGTAGTCTTTAATCGGACTTATCTCCTAATAGAGATTGAGATTCCTAACAGGATATGTTCTGGAAAAGAACATTGTATGACCTTAACCAGTCTGACCTTAACCAGTCTGGTTCCTATTTTAGTGATAGTTACTTGTGAGTTCCATCTCACCATGGTTTTTCCCATTTGGGTTTCCACGTCTAAATCTCTTATGTTATGGTGTTTGTGCTTCTGTGGGTGAATGCATTATTTTCTATTTGGTTTGCATGTGTGCTAACCAGTTTGTCTGCTAAACTATTTTACCAGTTTATTGTTAGTCTAGCAAAGTGTTTAAGTACAAAGATTGTTGGCATACTAATTCACCCCCCCCTCTTAGTATTCATCAATAAGCATCCATAGTGCAAAAAGCTATTGAGAGCTACAGTAATTTGGAACTTGGAGAGGAGAGGAACAAAGGAGAAGAAGCTAAGAGCATGGTAGAAGGCATTTGGAGATGTCTTCTTGCATTTACATTCGTAGTTAAATGCTTTACTTTGTATTTGGTGTCTCTTTTGATATGCCTGCTTAGATTAGTCTTTGATTGAATAACACTAACTTTTATCATTGTTTCTTCTTGTTTTTGTGTGTTATTCCACCATAGGCTTTACTCTAACACTTGTCCATTTTGTAGAGGATCATTTGGTGAACTCGACGTCAATCCAAACACTCGAAAATATTTTTTTAACAAAACTAACTTGGTTGACTATTTATCTTGACACATAGGTCACGCTTTGGTGCTTCTATTTGCGTGTTAGTGCTATTGTTCTTACAATAGTGCTATTGTCAAAGAATTAGCGCTCTTGCATATCTTTTGGTGCTTTTGTGCATTAATTAGCACGTGTGTTTTTATATTGGCGCTTTTATATTACTCTAAACATCTTTTCTTTTAGCACTTTTGTAGTAGTTTAGCCCATTTGTGTTAAAATGGCACTCCTGTTTTCACACAGACTAGCACTATTGTAACAGAACATTGTAAAAAATGCCATGTAACCGATGAAATAAATTTTCTTAGGCTTGTGGAAGCCCACCATGTTTTCATTTTTTTCTAACTGTTTGCTTCATGTATAGGTTTTAAAATAACTTTCTTTTTTTAGCTTAAAAATAAAAAACACTTCTTTTTGGTGCTTTAAAAATCACAAAAACAAACTCTCTTTCTTTACAAGTTAGGATCACTTCTTTTTGGTGCTCTAAAATTCACAAAAACAAACTTCATTTCTTGCAAGATAGGTTCACTTCATTTGGTGCTTAAAACAAGACAAAGCAAAATTTATTTCTTGCATCAAACTAAGAATTCACAATCCACACTTCCATTTTTGGGCAACTAAAAAGAACAATCAATTTGTCTTATTTTGCTAAACATTTTACTTCATGCATACGTACTCTTATTTCAGTTGACCAGGATTTCAAATTCTAGTTTACTCAAACACATTGCTTTTGAAGTTAAAAATAACATCATGGTTGTTGGAGAAACATCTCCAAATAGATAAAACATCAATGCAATGACAAGTTAAAAAGAACAAGTGTATTTTGTGTTTGGCACACTTGTACAAAAGAGTTTGTTGAGTGGTCCTACTTCTAACACACACTATCCTCTCCCTTGGCTTTCGTGGTCCTAGGTGCAAGAGAAAAGTGTTAGTAACACTCAAGTTTTATCTTTTTAAGAGAGGCCTACCAAGAGACACATCACTCTTGGGAATGACCTCGTTCAGTAAATCCTGCGAGCCGCTATAGAAATCAGGTGAGAGCGAAAGTTGTAGCCTTGGGTATAACTGTTCCTACAATGTAACTTGCCAAAAGGACAAATGGACCCCACCACAAGTTACAGGGCTCTTAAGTGAGTCACTGCAAAATGAACTTATGTCCAAAAATATCAAACATTACTAAACACCTTTAAGTAGTAGCCCACCTGTTCTATTGATTGAGGATATTTGTGATACAATTCAATGCAAGAGCATAGATGGTTTTGCTCCCAAGATACTCACCATACATATTTCCTTGAGTAGAAACATAGCCTTTTGAAAAGTCACTTGTGGCTTGATGAAAGTGGTGACTCCCCCATCATAGGGATCATCTATTTGTTATGCTCGTGCAAGACTTAGTATATCACATCCTTACCTGCCACAGTGGGATTCATAAGGTATATAATACCAAAGTCAAATAAATATCAAGATGTGGGCTGAATTTATCACAACTAGCCATGTTTTTGAGTCAAGACCAGTGCAAATTGAGCCGACTTCAGGCTTTGAAAACACCTAAAAATATACTTAAAGGAAAAGGGTCATAAAAAGTCCAAGGATTGGGTTGATCTGGACCCATACCTATTTGTGCCTTTTGAAGTAACATTCTTGTGTTTGTGTGCTTGCTTTATTTTCTTGTCAAAAAAAAATCAGAAAATCCAATTCCAAAACAAGTATTCATCCAACACCAACATTTTTTGAAAAAAAAGATAAAAAAAAAACAAGAGCAACAAACAACGAGTATCAACTATATGACCATTCTTCACATCTTGAGAAAGAAAATCTTCATCAACACATCAACTTGAAGAAAATACCATTGAGCTCAAAGACTCTTATCAAAAGGAGGAAATTCTTCTATCTTAATAGAAAAATATTTGTCTCTCATAGAACCTTCCTACGTTGCATGTGTCTATATCTTCAAGGGAAATCAAATGAATTTGATCAAGAGTCATTGAACCGCAAAGCTTTTATGCAATATCAAGCTTTGAGATATCACAAAAACAAAGGAGGCAAAATCAAACCTGACTTCTTTCCAGACATTTGTATCACCTACAACGTAGCTCAAGAAGAACCACAAACCCTTGAACAAGAAGAGGAAGAGTTTGTTCCTTTTGTAACACAAAGTTTCTATTGAAGTTAAACATTTCATCCATTATCTCATTCACACATCATCTCATCCATTTCAACTCTCACAACATCAAGAGGTTTTTGTCCTAAGTTCTATTTTCAAAATTGCTTGAACAAACACACAACAAATCACTTTTAGAGTGTCTCTACATCTAGGATAAGCTCATCCTAAGAGGCATTTCTATGCAGGTTAAAACTAGTCTATGAGTGAATCCTCTCATTATTAGGTAGTTAAGTATGTAACACATCTTAGATTTCTCTAAACCTTATCACATCAAACCTTATCAAAAACAACAAGCAATTCAAGAAAGAACTTTGGTAGCATCTACCTTTAGTGCTAGGGATCCGTATCCAAAGCACTTCACCAAACATCAATCTTTCATTCCATCACCAACTCATCATCATTTTCATCAAACTTCAACAAAAACTTGTAAACAAAATGGCTCATACGAGATCACGATCTAGACAAACAAAAATTGAAGACAAAGAGGAGGAAAATATCAATGAGTTCCAAGAAGCCCTTGGAGGAAACGCAAATGACGAAAACCCAAGTACTCCTACACCTGCGACAATAGAAAGGGCACAACATAATCCCCTCTTTAATAGACTTTTTGATGAAATACTTAGGAGCAATGTTGATGCTCACTTTTTAAAACTTGCTCAAGAAGGGGCTAAACTACCTTTTGACTTTGATGTTGCACAACTAAGACAAGCATTTGAATGAAAAAGTCACAATGAGGAAGAAAGAGGTCGATATCACATTAGATATAACATTCCTCAAGGTAATCCCCCTCCTCCTCCTCTAAATGAAATAGACATGTTGAGGCAACAAGTCGAAAATATTGCCCAACAACTTCATAGTGGTGTAAAAACTAATCAATCTTCACTCAATGACATTTGTCCCTATCCCTTTGATAGGAATCTTGATATGCCACCTTTTCCATGAGGGTTCGAAAAACCCAAGTTTGAAAAGTATAGAGGAAAGGGAGATCCTTGTGATCATGTCAAAGAATTCCATTCAGCTTGCCTCGAAGTAGCATACGAGGATACATACCTCATGAGCCTTTTTTCCCAAAGCTTGGGAGGAACAACCACGTCATGGTTTTCCCGATTACCAGGTGGCATTAGGACATTTTAAGAACTCGTCCAGAAGTTCTTGGCACATTACTCACACAACATTGAATGTGATATCACCATGGCTGATCTATGTAACACTAAACAAAAACCAGGTGAACTATTCTCAGTCTTTCTGCAACAATGGTGCCAAATGTCTAGCAGACGTTCTCTTCAGTTACCTGAAAAAGAACTAGTGGAAATATTTATTTCCAACTTAAATGAAGAAATAGAATTTCACCTAGACGTAAAAGACACAGATTCTTTTAATGACATGATCACCAAAGGCTTAAAATGTGAGCAAACTCTCATCAAGAAATGACTTATCAAAATCTACAATGAACCAAAGGATGACCCTTGTCCATGCTTCAATAGTGACAAACCAAACTTCTGGAACAAAAACAAAAACATCGTCAATGACGGGGTTGTGGATGCAAGAACTATCAAAAGTGCACAACTTGTGGTTCAATTTGTAGGATAGAACCCCCCACCCAAGAATAACGCAGTTGATCCTTCAAATCAAGGCCGCATCACATCTCAAGACGAACCCAGATAGTGTCAACAAAAACCAAAGTGAACATACACTCCCTTAGGGGAACCCATCGAAATAATGTTACATCAATTGATTTCTCAAATTCTGGTAACCTTACCCAAAAGATCAAATTATGAACCTCAAGTCAAACCTTCATGGTGGAGGGATACTGAACATTGCGATTTCCATCAAGGGAAAGGGCATAAGACACATAATTGTCATTGATTGAAAGATCTTATTCAGGATCTTGTTGACTGAGGTGAAATCAAAATCGAAGGACATGACCCAAAGACAACAAACAATGATCATCTCATGTTTAAAAATCTGCTTCCATCACAAGATCAAAGGGATCCTTCCACTTCAGGGAGAAACACAGATACCACCAATTATACACAAGCAACATATAATTACACTGTGAATCACCTATATGATGCTAGTGAATAGATTGCAACTATAACCATAAAAAATCCTAGCTCCACTCGCAATGTTGTTACACGTCGTAACAAGATTACAATAAAAGCAGCTCCACAAGGCACCCCATCTATCCCAAAGCAGTATAACCTTGTGGAACAGTTAGACAAAACACACACATTGATATCTATCTTAGAGCTATTGCACCTTTCTCCATCCCATAAAACAATCTTGGATCAAGCTCTCCAAGAGGCGTCAGTCCCTGCAAATTTGAACATAGATCAGTTCCAAGCCATGGTTGGAAATGTAAGGTCATCACCTTGTCTCACTTTCTCTGAAAGTGACAACTCCTCCTTCCAGCAACCTCATAATGCCTCACTCCACATTGAAGGGTTTATCAACCAACATAGGATCAAGTGAGTCTTGATTGATAATGGAGTAGGCTTGAATATATGTACTCTACAATTAGTCACAGCATTGGGATATGCAATTGAATTAGTGGATCCCTGCAAGAAGATAACAATAAAAGCCTATGATGATGCAAAGCATTCATCCAAAGGAGCTATTGTACTACCAATCTGAGTGGACCCTATGGTGAAACACATCATCTATCAAGTTATGGACCTTCCTCTGCCATACAATTTATTATTAGGAAGACCTTGGATACATGCCATGCAAGTCGTTCCATCCACCTACCATTAGTGTATCAAGTTCCCACATAATGGTGTAGATATCACAATCCTGGGTGATGCAAACCCCTTCGCATATTGTCATAATATAAGTCATCAACCAGAGATTACTATTCCCAACAATAGAGAAGCCATCTCATCTACCTCATATATAAGTCCAGCCTCTCTTTCTAGTTCAAACACCACTATACCTAAGCAAGAGAAGCTCAAGATGAAAATTGTAGAGGAAGGTCCTAGAGAATACAATCTAAGCCAACTCTTTTGTGTTGGACAAATGCCTACTTCTCCTAGAACACATGGCAAACCTCAACAAGTACTTCATACATCACTGATCAAACCAGCATGTACATTGACACCTTTCATCCTTGGAAAGAGTCAAGAAGAGGAAACCAAAGATGAATACTTAGTAGAATGGATCTATAAAGATCCCATTACCATCGATATTCTACAAGCTCAGCTTGCCACAAATCAGTATGGCAAGGGCCTTCTCATTATGCAAAGAATGGGTTATGATGGGTAGAGTGCTCTAGGACCTTGCAAGCAAGGATGAAATGAACTGCTGCAGCCAGAATTAAAACCCAAAGATAACACTGGCCTGGGCTTTCAAAAAGAGATTCTTCCTAAGCTCACATTCAAAGGGAAACTAGCCAATCTCTATATCAGCCTATTACCAAGAGGCCACCTTTGATTATAAAAGCAACATCCAACACCATGGCAACTGCCCCATCGAGGCTAAAAATACCAACAAAACCATCTGCAACACCAATCATCCCACCAAACAAACCAGCGATCCCATCCGCAACAACAATAACATCAAAGGCACCCTTAACAACCACAACTATATCAGAACTCCCAATAGTATCTATGACATCAGCAGTTCTAGCAGAAGCAATAGAATCAACACTACCGATACTCCCCATATCGGATTCATTGGTCCCCATAATCCTTCCCGCAACACCAATCATTTCATCTACAAAGGTACATCAACGGATCACACCTGCAGTATTTAACTCAAAGGATATCCCAGTATGGTATAGTAACCGGTTACTGGAAAGTGACCAAAAAACTAACTCACATGAGTGGGAATTCAATTCCATCTAGCTTAATACTTCAGATGAGGAAGACACATCACCACCTCCACCCTGCAAAGACATCCCTATTTACAAAGAAGCACAGATAAATACCTCTCGGGTTCCTCAACTGGAAACTTCTTCCGCAAACCCTATGTCACATCCTACGCCTGATTCTAATAGGGAGAGTACCATCAATGACCTTCACCACAACATCTTAACCCTCAGTAACACATCTAATGAACTTAACCTAATCGATGAGGTAATGCCCATTATCCATCCTGAACTCATCGAATGGAATCAACCTAACCCCCCATGTCTTGACCATTTCCAAAATGATGAGGGGATCGTTGACTTCTTGGAATTACGGGATAACATACCAAGTGAGGATCACAAAGATGGATTCAGTATTGAACTTAATAGCGCAACATACTTTAGGGTGGATGCGAAACCTTTCAGCTGCAAAAATGTAACAATAAAAAATGGATCTTCCAGTGAAAACCACATTGTGACACTGTTTGATCCCACAAAAGTAAAATTAAAGAGCGTATCCAATGGTGAAAACCTCTCTGAGGCGCTGGAGGATGAAAGGTTTGACATCCTTCCCTCTAGTACATGGCAGGAATGATCAATGATTCTCATCGAGGAAACAAAAGAATACAACATGGGGACTCCTGAAACTCCTCACCACATACATCTGGCATCTCTTTTGACTCCAGAGGAACAACTCAAGTTTGTCAAATTCTTCCAGAAGTGCCAGATTAACTTTGCATGTTCATATGCAGACATGCCTAGTCTTGATTCTGATTTAGTCATGCATCACCTCAGAGTAGTAGAAGGAGCTAAGCCTATCAAGCAGAAGCTTCGCAAAATGCATCCTCAAATTTCAGTCCTAGTCAAAGTAGAACTTAAGAAACTTCTGGATGTTGGTTTCATTAGACCCATTGATTATGCGGATTAGATATCCAACATTGTGCCTATCGGCAAACCAAAAGGGGGCATCCATATTTGTAATGACTTCAGAGATCTGAACAATGCATATCCTAAGGATGACTTCCCCCTACCAAATATCAACATCATAGTAGACCTAACAACAGGACATGCCATGCTTTCACTCATGGATGGATTTTTCAGGATACAATCAGATAAAGATCACACCAAAGGATCAACATAAGACAACCTTCACATGTCCATGGGGAACATACTACTAGAATGTTATGCCTTTTGGTCTCAAGAATGTAGGAGCGACCTATCAACGAGAAATGACCACTATCTTCCATGATATGATGCATATCATAATGGAAGATTATGTTGATGACTTACTGGCAAAATCACTCGCAAGAGAAGGTCATCTGGACATATTAGAGAAAATCTTTGACAGAATGGAACAATATCATGTTCGACTCAACCCAAAGAAATGTGTCTTTGGAGTAACCTTAGGGAAACTTCTAGGATACATTGTCTCAAGCAAAGGTATTGAGGTTGATCGAGCAAAGGTCAAAGCAATCATGGACATGCCACCTCTAAAGAACATCAGCCAGCTAAGGACACTACAAGGGAAGCTTCAATCTATTCGAAGATTCATTGCACAACTGGTAGATAAGTGTCACCCATTTACACACCTGCTACACAAAAATATCCATTTTCAATGGGATGCCAGATGCCAACAAGCATTCCAGATGCTTAAAAATTATCTCATGAATACGCCATTGTTGATCCCACCAGATCCAAGTAGGCCTCTATTTCTCTATATTTCAGCAACAAGTACAACATTAGGTGTACTATTGGCACAACACAATGCAGAAGGGAAAGAGTGTGCAGTTTACTACATTTCTCGCACACTGGTTGGCTATGAACTCAATTGCACACCTATTGAGTGAGCTTGCCTAGCAGTAATCTTGGCGGCCACTAAACTAAGGCACTATCTGTTAACACACAAAGTATAGCTCATTGCAAAAATTGATCCACTCAAGTACTTACTCAACAAAGCAACATTGATAGGCCGCTTGGCCAAATGGGTAATGATTCTCAGTGAATTTGATATCGAGTATGTGGACCGTAAGGCTATCAAAGGACAAGTTATTGCAGATCAGTTGGTCGATGCACCACTCATAGGTGATCATCCTCTCATTTCCAAATTTCTAGATCAAGAGATATTCATGATCACAACAGCACAACCATGGAAACTATACTTTGATGGTTCATACACTACGTATGGCTCGGGGGTAGGCATTCTATTTATCACACCTCATGGTGACAGTATCCTGAAGTCTTACAGGCTTGCATTTCCATGCACCAAAAACATAGCTGAATATGAAGCCTTGATCACAGGACTCAGGTTAGCCATGCAATGGAAGTTACAAGAACTACAAGTATATGGCGACTCCCAACTGGTCATTCAACAAGCACTAGATGAATATCAGACCAAGGATGACAAACTCATGCCGTATAAACAAATTGTGGAAAAATTAAAAACATCATTCACTACTCTCACCTTTGAGCAGATACCCAGAGATCAGAATCGAGTTGCTGACGCTATGGCTACCATTGCATCTCTCCTAGATCTTCCACATAATTCAATACACTATGAGTTCTTGGTAGAATAGCTTTGGATTCCATCTTATGATATCCCCAAATCCAAGATGATATGTCACCTTATCGGTTTCGAATCCCCATGGTACGGTGAGTTCTACACCTATCTCCGTGATCACACACTTCCTCCTAACCAATCAAATAACCAACATAAAACCTTCATTCGCCAAACCGCTCGAAATACTATTATTGTTGAAACCCTATACCAACGCAATCTTGATGGTACTCTCCTTCGATGTCTGGAACAAGATGAGATAACAAAGGCCTTGGAAGAAGTACATGAAGGAATTTGTGGAACTCATGCAAGCGCTCCGTCACTAGCCAAGAAACTCCTGTGCACTGGATACTATTGGCCATCGATGGAAAAGGACTTGTACTACTTTGTCAGAAAATGCAAGAAATGCCAAGTTCATGGAGACCTGATACATGCACCTGCACAAGAATTACAACCAATCGCAACACCATGGCCTTTTTGTCAATGGGGACTTGACCTTGTGGGTAAAATCCATCCATCTTCATCCAATGGCCACAAATTCATTATTACTACCACCGAATACTTTACAAAGTGGATCAAAGTTGTTCCACTTACCCAAGTCACCAGCAAGCAGATCACCTCATTCATCCTCAATTACATCATCTGTCGATATGGTGTACCCATGTCCATCATCATAGATAATGATCTTCCTTTCAAGAATCAGGATGTTCGTGAGCTCTATGAGAAGTTTCACATCCAACACCGCTTTTCCACGCCCTATTACACACAAGGCAATGGTCAGACCGAAGCATCAAATAAATACATATTAAGAATCGTCAAGAAGATAGTCAATGATGCCAGTCGTGATTGGCACGTTCTATTGAATCTAGCACTATGGGCCTATCAAACTAGCATTTGAACCCCTACAGGCGCAACTCCCTAGTCACTCGTCTATGGTGCAGAAGCTATCTTACCTATCAAGGTTGAGATACCATCTCTACCAGTTTCCTTACATAATCTGATAGATGATGAAGCATACAAAGTATCAAATCTTCAAGACTTGGAACTACTTGATGAGAAATGACAGGCTGCATACAATCACCTAAAAGCCTATCAGCAGCGCATAAGCAGAAGCTATAATCATCAAGTTAGACCTCGTACATTTGAGGTAGGTGATCTTGTTCTTCGAGAGAATCCTCATAACCAACCAAACAAAGAACATCAAGGAAATTTTGAATCAAACTAGCTGGGTCCATATGTTATCACTGCTATATTTGGGTTCAGGGCATATTAGTTGGCTACTTCAGAAGGAGAACCGCTAGCAGATGCGATCAACAGCATGCACCTCAAATGGTTTTATACATAAAGTTTTACTGAGCATCAAGCTCCCATGCATATCGGCAAAAACACCAAAAACATTCAGATAAATGATTTGAAGAAAATACAAAAACATCAAAATAGTAAAGAAAAATCATACATCCAAATAGTGAACAACCACTCCGGTGGCACCTTGGGTAAGTACGATGGTAAAAACCTAGCAAACAAGTGCCACTCATGAAGGCTATGGCTCCATTATCTTTTAGGTTTGTTGTGATCACATTCACTCATCCATCCATCCACACCATGGCTTGTTATTGACTTGCAATCAAGGATAGTACTTCATGCGTCTAGCATCCCACTTTTTCATAGTCATGTCTAAACTAGGGGCAATACCCTTAATCTAGTTTGATGGAAGTGGATACTACTTATTTTTGTGATTCATTGAGTTCTTCATTCAAAACTATCTCACAAAATCCAAAAACATTGGAAAAATATCTCACAAAATCCAAAAACATTGGCAAAATATCTCACAAAATCCAAAAACATTCAAAACTATCTCACAAAATCCAAAAACATTGGAAAACTATCTCACACAATCCAAAAACATCAGAAAACATCAAACAAACAAAAACATGGCAACGCCCTGTACATACATTTTTCAAAGCAGATAACACGCAAACACTGTGAAATACTCCAACGACGACCACACCAAGCCAAACAAACAACATCAAGACTCAAACTATCTTCAACAAGGATGCATCCTTCCTTACCAAAAACAAAGACACACTGACATTTTTCTTTGACAAGAAAATTTTGTTTAAGCTATCAAATACTTGGTTGATTTGTGGGCTATTTATTCATATCAGGTTCCTACAACATTGTTTGTGTATCTTCTGCGCATTCTTCCGATGAAGTACTGGGGCATGTCCTAATGGTGTCTACATGGGAAGTTCACTAAGCTACGTGATCATAGGCAAAATACAATCATAGATCATTACGACTTGCTGACTATAGCGTATACCTCGACCATATGAGCATGAACCATTATTGAGGATCCATGTTCTTTATTCATTACATATACTATTTACTTCCAGGTACAATGCTTTTTCTTTGGTTCCTCCTACCTCATCCAAACCAGATAAAGGTTGTTATCTCTTATTACGGTATGAACTTGTCTCAGGATACGATCGGTAAAAGATCAAGGAGGACGTTCCAAGTCATGCATGAAAGGAGATGATCCTTGTCTGTTACACAAGCAATACTCAGGTCAACTTGACCCATTATATCAAGTTGTTTGTATTCACTTGCTATTTCAAAATCCATGTAAGGAATACTCAGGTCATCTTGAACCATTATGTCAAGTTGCTTGTATTCTCTTACAACATTTTAAAGGCTCAGTGATGAAAATAGAGGACTATGGATCGTCTTTCCATCTCATATGTTTCTATTGCATTCCATTGCATATCGTCCATCCATTTACTCATTCATTATTCATAAAACATGGTTTTGTATATAAGTATGAACCAAATTGAACAGTTGTGGAAAATGGAGTTGGTCTTGGATACAATCACGACAGAGTTCTTTGATACATCATCAGTGCATCATGCAACGTTTAAACAACCTTGCATTCATCTATCATAATCACATCATCATTTCATTACATTTAGTTGCATTTGCCTTGATCTTTAGCCATTTATTAGCATGCATTTAATATCCTTTAGTTTCACTTACCATATATAATTCATTCTCATTTACTTGCATTAATATCATTATATCATTTCATTATTACACTCATGACATTTAGATTCACATATATGATAAATTGTCCTTATTTGCATTTCCTACCATGATTAGCCATTACTATACATTCATTTAATATCAGTTAGTGATCATCATTTATCATCATTTCAACACTTATGTATCATACATTTGTTTAGGTTTCCATAGTTGCATACATTCATTTATTTATCCATTAGTTAAAGTGCATTCATTCATCCATTTTAGTATATTCTTATACTCATTTTATCCCACTTAGGATTCATTAGATTGCATTCATTATCCCTTTTTTTGCATTAAGGTGCAGTTATTCATTAATTGGTTCGTACATTATACATATGCATTCATTTAGAAATCATCACTTAAAAATTTGTACTTTACATTTGTTTATCCACATATAAATTCATTTTTAAACCATCTATATGCATATCCATAAATAAATCATTCATTCAAAGCATTACATTAACATCATTGCATATCATTATCTCATCACTATATTGATATAAAGTACAAACCGCTATCTATACCATCATAAATCATCATTTTATTATGGATACATAACCATCATGGCATTATATACATCAGACATTCTATCCCAAAACATCAAATGCACACATATATCAACCTGCATCTACGTGTTAGCAACCAACATCATACAACATGCATATAGACATCATGTAGGAATAAATCATCATAAAACATGCATATAGGAATCATCTCAAAAACACATACATATAGCAAAGTACAAGTATCCATCTGAGCATAAAATCATAAAATCATCATCCTACATAAACATCCATACATATCAACATGCATATCATCACAAAAAAATGGGATTTCCTCATATATATCATCTCCTGTATCAGAGTACAATGAAGTCCAAAAAATCAACTACCAAGAGCCATCCAAGACACAATCCAAAATGACAATATAAATACATCCATATAAAATGCTCTCTCAGATGCCACTCTAACCAGATGCTGCACCACCCTCACCACCTGCTCCCCCACTAGTCCCTGCACCATCTAATCTATCTCTCCATGGAGGACCCATCAAACCCCCACTAGCTCCTACATCACCTAACCTATCTCTCCATAGAGGACCCATCACACCCCCGCTGCTTTGCATCCTCTAAGACCACTCTGATCTGGCCTACCACATCTGTGAATAGCTTAGTGCTTGTTGAATAGATGGCACCACCTGCTCATATAACCCCCGCCAATACTCTATCTCAGCCTATGCTCACCGGATCTCCCTCATCACCTCCCTAGTAGGACCCTGTGCTCCTACTCCCACCCGGACTCTCTCCTGCAGCTCTACAAATCTCTCCACCATATCATCCCTCTCCCACAACACTACAGTCAGTTCTGACTCCAATGCAAACAACTGCACATCTCTAGCTACAACCTCTGCCTCCAGATCCTCCACCTGTGTCTTGGCTGTTGTAAGTCGAGTCTGCAAATGTAATATCATATGGTCCTGAAGATCTCTAGTGACTCCCTCCCTTGTATCCATAGGTTCCTCGACTGTAACTCCCTCTCTAGTGGCTCCCTCCCCTCTATCCATTGGTACCTCCCTCTCTCTCATACCTCTTCCACCTAATCTATATCCGCAATGGCAAATCGCCTCTCCCTCTCCGCTGAACTCGACTACCACCGCCACCTCCACCTCTGAATCCACCACCTCCACCATCCCCCCTCCTCCTCCATCACAACCTCCTCCATCACCACCATCCCCTCTCCCTCATCCATCTACTATAGGTCCTCGACCTCCTCTCCTCCTCTATCTTCATCCCTTATCTTCCTCAAAATAGGGAATCGACTCTGTCGGATCTGATATTCGAGGAATCAGATGCACCACCATATACTGCGTATACTCCTCCAACACCCCTACATCTACCATCCTTGGTCGTATATCCCATGGTCTCGCCTATAACATCCAAAAAATTTGCTAATGCCTGATCATAAGGTAGCATTGGTCCCCATGCGTACCTCTCTTGGACAACCCCGACATATTCTCCCGATCCCCTAAGCAATCCCTGCCGCCTTCCAAACTGTCTCAAAACTCTACCAAGCAACTGTCTCTCCACATGGTAGGCTATCCTCCCAATGAGGAATCAGGTCATGAACACATACGGCAACGCCTCCGCATCATCCTCCTAGGGCTCACACTCAATATATGATCTCTAGATCATCCCCTGCCGCCACCACTCTAACTTCCCCAGGTGGGGCTGACTCATCATACCACCATATATATATATATGGCTGGTCGACTGCCTGAAATCTTAGACTCACTAGTTGGGTAACAAGTAGGTGCTCCCACGCCCAAATATGCAACAACGTGACTCCCACGGCCAATGAGCCCCTCCCTTGGTATATTATATATATATGGCTGGTCAACTACCTGAAATCTTAGACTCACTAGTTGGGTAACAAGTAGGTGCTCCCATGCCCAAATATGCAACAAAGTGACTCCCACAGCCAATGAGCCCCTCCCTCGGTATACTACCTCATGAAGCTCCTGATATAAGTGCCCCAACATGCATGATCCCTATGCAAACAGAGTCCCCTCTATCATCATCTGCTCAGTCACCTGACCCCAACCAACAATAAGTCCATGTGATCATCGATCTGGGCACAGTAGTCCCCCCACAATCACTGATAGCACTGCTGGTAATGGCTCGTACAAAGCAGCTATATCCTCCCAAGCTATCAAACCATCATCAATAAAGACATCCTCATCAAAAAATCTCTGCACCGCTAGGGTCCCCCACAGTCTGTCATACGTCACCAGATCCCCTCGAATGAAAATATGCAAGATGCGCCATACATCCTCCGGTGTCACAGTCATCTCCCCCTGCGCCAAGTGAAACATGCATGTCTCACTATGTCAGCGCTCTGCCAATGTTGTCATCAAACCGTGATTCATCTGAATCATGGGCATATACATCATATCATACAGGCCAGTCGTTGCAATACAATCCACCTCGGCCTCTGTCAACCAATCGCGTAGCTCCTGTGTGGCGGGATGCCTCTCACGCAACTATAAGATGCAAAGATCCTCCTACACAAGTGCATCAACCATCATCATCAGTTGTTTTATTTCAAACTTTCTTAAAGTTTAAACCTAGACTATCAATAGATACTTTGATCAAGTATCTTCGAGTCTCAATAGGTAAGCAATCATGGCACATCTAGACTTCAACAGGCATTTATCCTAATGACCTAAGTCTCATCAGGGCTGCTATGGTTCAAAACAACTCTCACCTCACATCTCCATCCATCCATCATTGACATCCGGAGATTATTGTTCAACACACTGGGGCATCTATTTTCCTGCACAAAAACACTATCTTGCAAACAAAAGCGCTATCTACTAACAATAGCGCTAATACCCTAACAAAAACACTTAATCAACTATTCAAAAGTGCTCAAATCACAAAAGTGCTACATTAGCTATGCAATAGCGCTACTTAACATCAATAGCGCTCAATCACCTACTCAATAGCGTTGAACAACCAATAGCGCTCAAATAGCTAGGCAATAGCGCTAACCTTTACAGAAGCGCTAAAACGACTACACAATAGCACCATTGCGGCACAATAGCGCTAATTAAATTAACAAAAGCACCAAAAAAAAGTTCTAGCGCTATTGTCTCAACTCAACTTGGACCTAGCTAAAAACACATTAAAAAATGCATAACATTCAAAAATTCAAATTCACATACCGCTAGTTCGTAGTCATCTGGCCACTAAAATCGACGAACTCGCTCTAATCAGTGCTCTGCTATGGGAACCGACATCCTGACTACTCCTTGCTCTTCCAGAAAGTCACTATCAAAGCTAAAATTTCACTATGGTCACAGATACAAATGAGTTTGTTTTCACCCCTTTCTCCCCATATAAACCCTTCGTTGTAACTCTCATTTTTCCCCACTCACTGTCGTGGTCCCTGTGAACTTCCCAAGCCTCCCATTTCTCCATTTTATCTTCGATTTCTTCTATTTTTCACCAACATTGCTAAATTCTTCTCTTCTATCACCCTTCCAATTTTAATTCTTTTTCGAGAGATCGCCCGATATTTCAAAAAAAAATTGGTCCATCTCTCGAGGGGGCATACCACCCATTAAATTAACATTTTATGGGGCATTTCTTCACACCTATTTTTCTTTCTTTGAAATGACATGATAAACCGCATCATCTCAAAGAGGGGCAAATGTAGTCACATATATTTGTCCAGTTTAATTAAATGAATATTTGCTATTTATTTGATTAAAAACCCACTAGCCATCAGTTAATTAAATTAATATTTAATGAATTCATCTTCAAACATTCTCCTATTAATTAAATAAATTATTAAATTTATTTTAATTAATTCATTAAACCATATTCACAAATCAGTTAAATGAATAAATCATATTTATTCAATTTAATCATCTTTCCTCTTTTAAATAAATTAAATAAAACATTTATTTAAATCATTTATCCCTCCCCCCCCCACTTGCATTTTCCTACAAATGCAACTTGCAACCACAAGTTGAAATAAATTAATTTTATTTTAATTAAAATCATATTTTCCCTCACCCACCAAATCCACTTGCATTCCTAAACCCCCTTCTAGATTCTTCTACACCCTTCCTAATTAACATAATCCATCTCCTAATTATTGTCACATTCCTAAGCAACTTTAAGTCACTTATCAAAGACTCCAAAGTCTTTGAAAAGCATTTAATGCTTTATGTGTTCAACAATTTAACCTCTAAAGTTTTCCAAAACCACTAACGGCTCTTACATGACCATTAATGGCTCTTACATAACCATTTATGGTTAATTCAACTTGCACTTATGTGTCTCCTTAAGTATTTATTGCTTTGACCATGGTTATCCCTTTTGCCTTTGCACAAGAGTTTATCCATTGGATAAAAGCTTTATTCTTTGAATAAAGAATTTATTTACTCAACCCAACCTTGACCTTAACTCCCAAGTTAACTCTCAGGTCATGTCAAGCATTTAATGCTTATTCCCTCTCCTCTCAACTCTTCTCATGTTGACACTTGTCATCCTAGGATTGGGTTGAAAGCCCTCACATGGATTGAATATCATTCAATCCTGACCCTTGTTGAAATTAGTCAATCTCAACCATCCATTGCTCCATTTTTTCATAATCCAGATCCTGAAAACTGTTGGTATTTTGGTATGGTTTTGTCATTGATGTCAACACCTACTAAATACACCTACTTTGGAGATCTAGCAACGTTCATCGACAATCAGTAAACTGTTCAAACAATCACCGGTATATGGTTAACCGGCAGGATATAATGTTAAACCGACATGATATAATGTTCACCGGTACCTGCAAAGACAGAGAAGACACTTGGTAATGTCGAAGACATCATGTGGACACTTTTCCTTGAAGTAATATCATTGGTATGTTGTTTTTTGCATATTTGTTTTTACCAGCAAATAGGTCCAGGTTATCTAGGGTTACACCGGCAGGTTTATCTTTTCCAAATCATTTTGGCACGCTATGGAGATGATTTATTATTGTTGTAAATGCATTAAGCCGACATGTTCAATTGGTTATTGCATCAGATATTGTATTATTTGTAAAATGTCTTTATTGTAATATCTTGTAGAGTCGACCTACTAAAATTGGTCTCAGGGTATGGTATAAATGTAAGATCTTATTTGTAAGATCATGTGTGGAATGTGAAAAAGGTTTAAGAAAGGGTATATGCAAGATCAAGTAGAGATAAACATGAAGACATCATTTGAAGGTGAAGTTAGGTTTTTGTAGAAGCATATCAGCATTACACCGATACTGAATCCAGCATATGAAGATGCTATTTTGTGCAGTACATTCTCATTGAATTTAACCATCCAACTGTAGTCAGTGTGACTCCTATTTGTGTTTGAGTAGTGAGCTCTAGGCTGTTGGCCTTTCTGCATGTGTAGACCCCTCTTTGTACACTTACTATCTGCAGTAGTATCATCTGATTGTGGGTGAGGTTTTCCACCATGGTTTTTCCCTTTACAGGGTTTCCATGTACAAATATTTGTGTCATGTGTTGTGGATGACTTTATGTTTATGTTTCATGCATTAATTCCTACTAGTACAACATTTCTTGTTAATACTATTCACAGGCACAATTAACTGTCTTACTGGTATTAAGCAATAAGTTGGTTAACAAGATTTTAGTTTGAATTTATTAGACAACTGATTCACCCCCCTCCCCTCTAAGTTGTCCCCAGGACCTACAATCGGTATCAAAGCCTAGTCGTCTTTTTGCAGAAGTTTAACAACTTGAGGAGATCCAATGTCTACTAATTATTTCAGAAAGGATAGTCCTAAACTTGATGGAACCAACTATGGAATATGGAAAATCAGAATGGAGACACATATGAATTGCATTGGTAAAGACATCTGGGAAGTTACTAAGAATGGTTATACTGCTGCTATAGCTGGTCAGCCTGTTCCTATTACCTTAGCTAAAGATGAAGAAAATGATTGCAAAGCAAGAGAAGCAATTTTGAGCGCATTGTCAGATCAACAAATCATGGGATTATCAGATAGATCTACTGCAAAATCTATTTGGGATCATTTGGAAACACTGAATGAAGGGGATTCCATAGTCAAAATTGCAAAACTTGAAAGCTTCCGAGTCAGGTATGAACATCTGAAAATGGAAGAAGATGAAAGAATTTATGCTTTTATGGAAAGAGTAAATGAAATTATTTTAGGTATCAAATGTTGTGGAGGAACCTTGAGTGAAGATGAGATTGTTTCAAAAATCTTAAGAGGTTTGCCACCGGCATATAAAATGAAGGTTACTTCTATTAATGAGTTGAGAACAATGCCTAATACATCAGTAACTAGGGATACATTGATTGGAAAACTTTCAGCTTTTGAAATTGAGGAATTTGGTCATGTTGCTACTATAAAAACTGATTTGGCCTTCAAAGCATCAACATCATCTACTCCATCTTTTGATAAATCGGACTGGAGAGCCTTTTATGCAAGAGAACTTGAAGAAACCAGGAAGGAGAATGAAGAGCTTGAAGAACTTGAAGCACTATTTGCAAGAAAAATGCCAAAAGGTCCAATTGGAAGTAAGTATGAAGGTAAAGGACCCTTTAAATGTTTTAACTACAATAAGATTGGTCATATGGCTTCAAGATGCCCTGATAGACATGCTAGACTAAGAGAAGAAGCTAGAAGGACATACAAACCTAATCCTGAATATCAGAGATACAGATTTAAGAAAAACAAAGATAAATCTTGTTACATTGTTGATGAAGGTGTGATTGATGATTCCGATGAGGATCCAATAGACAATGGATGGGTCTTTGTTGCTATAACAGAAGATCAACTGATACCTATTGCCTCACCAGTAGAACAAGCCCTAGGAGCTAAAGTTGAATCAAAGGATGAATGGATTATTGATTTAGGATGCTCACATCACATGACTGGAGACAAAGGCAAATTCTTGAGCTTTCAAGAATACAATGGAGGTTTAGTAAGATTTGGAGATGACAAAGCCTGTTCAATCAAAGGTAAGGGTTCAATATCTCTTGATGGTAAACATAACACTGACAACATTTACTATGTTGAAGGATTAAAACATAATCTTTTAAGTGTTGGTCAATTAGTTGAGAAAGGTTTTCAGTTACAATTTAAAAATGGAAAATGCAAAATCATGAATAGAACTAGTTTGGAAATTGCAACTGGTAATCAGACTAGAGGAAATATCTTTCATTTGAATAACAGTGAAAAGGCATGCTTAATTGCACATATAGATGAAAGTTGGCTATGGCATAAAAGACTATGTCATGTAAATTTTGATTGCATGGTAAAAATCAGTACTTCTAAGGCAGTTAGAGATCTACCTAAAATTGTGAAACCTCAGAATACAACTTGCAAAGAATGTCAATTTGGAAAATAGGTTAGAGCTAGTTTCAAAAGTATTCCAGAAAAATCCAATAATGCTCTTGATTTAATTCACACTGATTTATTTGGTCCAGCTAGAACTAAAAGTTTCAAGGTGATAGATATTTCATGCTAATTATTGATGATTATTCTAGAATGTGTTGGGTTACTTTTCTCAGAGAAAAATCAAAAGCACTTGGGAAGTTCAAACTATTCAAAGCAATGGTTGAAAATGAAATCGGTAAGAAAATTAAATGCTTAAGATCAGATCAAGGAGGAGAATTCACATCTAGAGATTTTAATACATTCTGTGAAGTTAATGGAATCAAAAGACAGTTATCAGCACCTCGGACACCTCAACAGAATGGAGTTGTTGAAAGGAAAATTAAAACTATTTTGGATGCAGCAAGAAGTATGTTATCAAAAGCAAATCTACCACATGTGTACTGGAGAGAGGCAGTAAGCACTGTTGTCTATACATTTAACAAAGTTCACATCAAAGGTGAAACTGGTAAGACCTCTCATGAACTATGGTTTGAAAATACTCCTACTCTTAAGTATTTCAGAACTTTTGGAAGTAAATGTTATATTAGAAGAGATGAGTATATTGGCAAGTTTGATCCTAGAAGTGATGAAGGAATATTTCTTGGTTATTCATCTAAGAGTAAAGCTTATAGATGCTTCAATAAAAGATTACAGAAAATTGTTGAGAGTACAAATGTAAAAATTGATGAACAATTCAGAGGAACTTCAAGGTATATAGACTCTAAACCGGTAACAGAAATTATGACAAATGAACCAACAGTAAATCCACTGGTACAAAATAATGATCCAGTTACTACGGTATCATTAGAGGATACCATAGTAATTGAAGAACAACAACAGACTAAGACACCCCGATATGTAAGATTGAATCATTCTGAAGATTAGATAATTGGAAGCAAATTTAAAGGAGTCATGACAAGAGGAAGATTGGCAAATGAAGAGGTATGTCTTATTTCTCAAATTGAACCATTATCTATTAATGAGGCATGTGAAGATAAATTTTGGATCAAAGCTATGGAAGAAGAATTAGGACAGAATGAGAAAAATAATACTTGGACATTAGTTCCCCGGCTTGAAAATAAAAATGTAATTGGAACCAAATGGGTATTTAGAAACAAACTCAATGAAGATGGTAAGGTTGTCAAGAATAAAGCAAGACTAGTGTGTAAGGGATATTCTCAGAAAGAAGGAGTTGATTACAATGAAACCTTTGCACCGGTAGCCAGAATTGAGGCAGTTAGATTATTCTTGGCCTTTGTAGCTCACAAGGATTACAAAGTTTATCAAATGGATATTAAATGTGCATTTTTGAATGGAGATCTTGAAGAGGAAGTCTATATTGAACAACCTGATGGATTTTCTTTGACAGATAACAATAATATGGTTTGCAAATTAAGAAAAGCTTTGTGTGGACTAAAACAAGCTCCAAGAGCCTGGTATGCAATATTGGATAAGTATCTTTTAAAAATTGGTTGTACTAAAGGAAATGCAGATAGCAATTTATATTACAAAGTAACTAATGATGACATTTTGATTATGGAAATATTTGTTGATGATATAATCTTTGGAGGAGAAGATGGATTATGCAAAGAATTTTCTCTTAAAATGCAGCATGAATTTGAAATGTCTATGATTGGAGAAATAAAATTCTTTTTAGGATTGCAGATTTTACAAACTGATAAAGGCATATTTTTGAGTCAATATAAGTACTTGAAAGAACTACTCAATAAATTTGGGATGGAGAACTCTAAACCGGTAAGCACACCTATGACTACAAATGAGAAATTATCTCAAAGGGATGAATCCACAACTGTTAATCCAACTAGATACAAATCTATGATAGGAGGTTTACTGTATTTGACACAAACCAGACTTGATATTATGAATGCAGTATGCATAGTTTCTAGATTTCAGAGTAATCCCAAGGAAAATCATGAATCAGTAGTAAAAAGGATTTTCTGGTACTTACAAGGCACAACAAATCTTGGATTATGGTACCCTAAAGATGAAAATTTTGATCTATATGCATACACAAATGCAAATTGGGTAGGAGATGTAGATGATAGAAAGAGCACCATTGGAGGAGCATTCTTTCTTGGAAAGAGATTAGTTTCTTGGTTAAGTAAGAAATAGAGTTGTACATCTTTATCAACAACAAAATCAAAATATGTTGCAGCAGCAACAAACTGTACACAAGTACTTTGGCTTAAGCAAATGTTGAAAGACATAAAGGTAAAATGCAAGGAACCTATTACTATATATTGTGATAACACTGCAGCAATTGATATATCTAAAAATCCAATATTACATTCTAAAACAAAACATGTTTCTATCAAACTGAATTTTCTAAGGGAAAAAGTTGAAGAAAAGGAAATAAAACTGGTTTATGTGAATACTAAAGAACAACTTGCAGATATTTTTACAAAACCTTTGCCTAAGGAAACTTTTGAGTATCTCAGAGATCAACTCGGAGTCTTATCTCCACCGGTAGAGACTTAGACAGTTTATGATTGTCATCAACCGGCAGAATTAAATGGACAAATCTTTTATTCTGGTATTTGATGAGGAAGCTACTTCTTAGGGGGAGTAGTTGGTATATTGAATTGGTTGGTATTTTGTATGAACTTGACCTTTTGTGACTTTGGCATTTGATGTCAAATGGGGAGAGATATATGGAAAAACATTGGGGAGAGATATATGAAAAATGCATTATCTTTTTATAAACACATAGTACTCCCAGGGGGAGAATTGGTTTTTGTACTTGGCATTTCTATTTTGGCACTTTGATGGTTTTTCCATCTTGTGTTGCCATCAATGCCAAAGGGGGAGATTGTTGGTATTTTGGTATGGTTTTGTCATTGATGTCAACACCTACTAAATACACCTACTTTGGAGATCTAGCAATGTTCACCGGCAATCAGTAAACTGTTCAGACAATCATTGGTATATGGTTAACCGACAGGATATAATGTTAAACCGGTAGGATATAATGTTCACCGATACCTACAAAGACATGGAAGACACTTGGTAATGTCGAAGACATCATGTGGACACTTTTCCTTGAAGTAATATCATTGGTAGATTGTTATTTGCATATTTGCTTTTACCATCAAATAGGTCCAGGTTATCTAGGGTTACACCGATAGGTTTATCTTTTCCAGATCACCATGGCACACTATGGAGATGATTTATTATTGTTGTAAATGCATTAAGCCAACATGTTCAACCAGTTATTGCATTGGATATTGTATTATTTGTAAAATGTCTTTATTGTAATATCTTGTAGAGCCGACCTACTAAAATTGGTCTTAGGGTATGGTATAAATGTAAGATCTTATTTGTAAGATCATGTGTGGAATGTGAAAAAGGTTTAAGAAATGGTATATGCAAGATCAAGCAGAGATAAACATGAAGACATCATTTGAAGGTGAAGTTAGGTTTTTGTAGAAGCATATCAACATTACACCGGTACTGAATCTAGCATATGAAGATGCTATTTTGTGCAGTACATTCTTGTTGGATTTAACCATCCAACTGTAGTCAATGTGACTCCCATTTGTGTTTGAGCAGTGAGCTCTAGGCTGTTGGCCATTCTGCATGTGTAGACCTCTCTTTGTACACTTACTATCTGCAATAGTATCATTTGATTGTGGGTAAGGTTTTCCACCATGGTTTTTCCCTTTACAAGGTTTCCACGTACAAATATTTTTTTCATGTGTTGTGGATGACTTTATGTTTATGTTTCATGCATTAATTCCTACCAGTACAACATTTCCTGTTAATACTGTTCACCAACACAATTAACTGTCTTACTGGTATTAAGCAGTAAGTTGGTTAACAAGATTTTAGTTTGAATTTATTAGACAACTGATTCACCCCCCCTCCTCTCAGTTGTCCCTAGGACCTACAAAAACTTGTATGCATCTAAGTTATAGTGATTTCTAGAGAGCATTTAGCATATATATTTACTTTTTTTGATTAAAATCAACATTAGACTAGATAATAATCTCATTTCTAGCTTGTTCATATTTGCATAGCATTTGGAGTAATCATCTACAATCTTGAACCTCCATAATCATCCATAGTGCAAAAAGTTGTTGAGAGCTACACTAATTTGGAACTTGGAGAGGAGAGGAACAAAGAAGAAGAAGCTAAGAGCATGGTAGAAGGCATTTGGAGATGTCTTCTTGCATTTACATTCGTAGTTAAATGCTTTACTTTGTTTTTGGTGTCTCTTTTGATATGCCTGCTTAGATTAGTCTTTGATTGAATAACACTAACTTTGATCATTGTTTCTTCTTCTTTTTGTGTGTTATTCCACCACAGGTTTTACTCTAACACTTGTCCATTTTGCAGAGCATCAAAATGAATATTATGTTAAAGGTTTAAATTGATCAATTTTTAGGTGTAAACTAAGTACCCTCCCCCCTCTTAGCATTTGGTAGTATTCAATAAACTATATCCGATGAAGATACATTTCACAGCCTTGTTCTCTAACTTTGTTCGTTTCTCCTTTAGCACATGTGCATATGCCTCGAAACCAAAAACTCTAAGATGTCTCGGTGAAGGCTTATGACTTGACCATGCCTCCATAGACGTTTTATCAATGAGTTGATGTAGGAGGTATGTTAATCAGGTAACAAGAAGTGGAAACAACTTCAGCCCAAAACTTTTATTCCGATCAACACCACTCAACATTCTCCTAGCCTTTTCCATCAGTGTCATATTTATTCTTTTTGCAACTCAATCATGTTGTGGAGAATACAGAGTTGTCTTCTGTCTATTAATGCCACAATCTTTACAAAATCTATCCTACAATTCACCACCATTATTAGTCCTCAGACATTTAATATTCTTTCTAGCCTACAATTCAACCATTTCTTTACATTATTTAAATCGACTAAAAAATTTAGATTCTATTTAGAATACCCATGTCCTTTTGCTAACATCATTAACAAATGAAACATAATATGTGAATTTTACAATGGAAGGAACATCTATAGGACCAAACACATCAGAATGAATAAGATCCAAAATACCACAAGATTTATGAGAAGTGTAAAACTGAATGTTGTTTTGTTTACCATAAACACAACACTCACATAAATAAAAACTAAGATTACAACCATTGAAACATTCAACAAGGTTTTTATTTTTAAGGGTCCTTAGATCCTTTTCTCCAATGTGGCCAACTCTCTGGTGGCATAACATGATATTTTTATAGGTAACTTTGCTTCAGAAGAAAGAGAATCCTTAGGTACCCAAAATCAATGTTCATCAACTGAAGGTGAAACCCTCAAATATTCCAACGAAGTATCCACATATTTTATTTTAATGAAAGTGTTATTACACTCAATAGTGTATGCTTCTAGCTTATACAATGTGCCAAATCTGACACCTCTAGCAATCACCATAGCGCCCTTCACCATTTTACATCCTACATCAGAAAAGACTTCTTAGATACTTGCATCTATTAGTTTGCTCAAATAAATTTTTTTGTTTTAATCCAAGGATATGAAACACACCACTAACCCTTTTTAAGGAAACCAGATTCTAACTTTACCACGATCAATAATATCTAAATGAAAATCATCACTCAAGTACACCTTACCTCCATTGAATTCTTCATATTTAGAAAACCAATCTATGTTGGAAGTCATACATGGAAAGATGTGCCTGAGTCAATTAACCATGCATCATTACCCACATGAATGAACAAAGTTGCAATGAATGCATCACCATCTTCCTTCTCAAACTCACAATCAAAATCAAATTTCTTTTTTTCCCTCTTTTTTCTTTCTTTACAATCCTTATGGATGCATCCTATTTTACTACAATTCCAGCAAATAACTCTGGACTTTCTAGGAGATTTGGATCTCCCTCTGCAATTGGATTTATCACACTTCACATTCTTCTTGCCTTTTTCTTTATGTCTCCCATGAATAGTTAGGGCTTCCTTCAAACTAATGTTTACCTTCCTCCACATCTCTTCACCAAGCAAGGCACCCACCACATCTCCAATCTTCACAATAATAGAAGTACTACCAATAGCCATAACAAGAGAATCCCACAAATCAAGAAAAGAACAAAGCAATATTTGGCATTTCTCCTCCTCATCCATCTTGACACTAATAGATGCCTTTTGAGCCACAGACATATTGAATGCTTCCAGGTGGTTTGTAATCTATCCACCTCTTCCATTCTCAATTGGAATGTACTTTCTTCCTCAAAAAAATATGATTCAATAAAGATCTGGCTTGATACATATCACCAAGCTTATTTCATAGCTTCTTTGCAGAGGTCACTTCATGGACATTGATTAGAATAGAGTTTGCCAAGAACAATCTGATTATACCCTTGGCTTTATTATCCATAACATCATACTCAGTAGCTATAGTAAGATCTGAAGGTCTTGAGACATTTGCATCAATAACATCCCAAAGATCTCGATCTATTAGAAGATCCCCCATCTTAAGATTTCACATCTCAAAATTAGTTCCAAAAAAATTATCCACCTTTATTCTCCTTAATGAACTTATCATCTAAAAAATTCCTGCAACAAGATCAAAAAGTATCGTCTATACAAGCTCCCACTCAAATTTGGATTAGTTAAAAAAAAACCAACAACCCACAATAGAAATAAAAGATAACCAAGCTCTAATACCTTTTGTAAGGAAGTTAAGTAGCAAAATAAATTTCTACACTAACCTTGAGATGAGGGTAATACAAAAACTTTTACAGATCTTTAAAATAGTTACAGAAACTTAACAGAAATAAACATAATAACATGCATACCACAACATAATGATTAATGTGGGGAAAATCCTTTCGGGAGGAAAACCCCACACTCTAAAAGCTGACTTATA
The DNA here is from genome assembly GCF_030272615.1 of Cryptomeria japonica. Lineage (NCBI taxonomy): Eukaryota > Viridiplantae > Streptophyta > Pinopsida > Cupressales > Cupressaceae > Cryptomeria > Cryptomeria japonica. The sequence continues at coordinate 661,951,362 of NC_081415.1, forward strand.
TATTATTCATAAATAATCAACAATAGATTACAATATATTTGCAGAGAAATCTTCTTATAGGAGTACCAACGATGGGATCCTAAGGAAACTCAACAACTATCAGACTCTGATAACAGATCATAATACATAGGAATAATAAAATACCCTTATAATATTGGGTTGTCTTCTAGGGAAAACAACGTGCACAAGATATCCACCGTTAGAGCTATGACCTAATGGTAAATAGTCAATATTTAAAATGATAAGTTTTACATAAAATGTGGCTTTATCAACTATTGTGCATTCTAGAAGCACTTTTGTAACACATAGATTGCACTGGTAGGAAAAATCAAGCATTCCTTATCAAACACTCTAAACACACTTCAACACTTGTACTTTATTCAAACATCTAAACACACCAGTACAATATTCAACACTCTAAATGCACCAGTACAATATTCAGCACTCTAAATGCACCAATACAATATTCAACACTCTAAATGAACAAGCACAATTTTCATTATTATTGCAAGGTTGAGACACCATTTCCTAACAAATTTCCACAAGGATGTTTCAATAGTGCCTACATATATCTTGGCATTTATTGGTGATTTTTCCATATACGCATGGGTTTACTTTCTCAAAAAGAAGTATGAGGTCTTTGAGAATTTTTTGGATTTCAAATTTTTATAGATAAACAATTTGGGAAGTTCACTTCACCCAGGTTTTATGAAGAGATAATGGGGGTGAATATGTTAATAATTAGTTTGTTCTTTAGAAGGGATCAACAAAAAACACACAATTCCATACACTCCTCAATGGAATGGTGTCGCAAAATGCAAGAACAAGTCCTTCAAGGAGATAGAAAATTGTATTGTTCACTCCAAATATTTGGCACCTCAATATTAGGGAAATCTCATCAAATTTGCTCACAAAACTATGAAGGGGGCAAGCTTGGACTATTTAGAAACCCACAATTAAGCACTATAAAGTGTTTGGTTCTCTTGCATAAGCCCACATTATAATTGAGAAATGTAAGGTTGTGGATCTGCAAAGCAATCCTTGCATTTTTGGGGGGTACCAAGATGATGTCAAAGGCTATAAACTTCTCCATCGTGTTGGTTGAAAATTTTGAAAGCTAGAAGAGTTTACAAAATTGTGGTTTCAACCATAAAAACATGAGATTAAATATCTCCTAATTCTTAAGGGAAGGCTCCCCATGTGATTCACTACTTTATCCTAATAAAATAAGATACAAATTTCAACTCCTATTCTAACATGGGCGGTACATCATCCTATCCTCTTTTTTCAAGATAGATGTTATTCTTTTCCTCTCTTTTCAAGAAAGAATTTACAATATAGAGCAGCAAATTCTTACAATTTCTTTGTTACAAATTAACCTAGAATGTAAGAATAATACAATATAGATAAGAAAAGAAACAAAGTTTCTATAAAGGTGCAAAGTCCTTCATTGCTTCTTTAAGATGATAAAGAGTGCTTAAGCTCAAAGTCTTAGAACTCACTGTTGTCTTATCAACCTTTTTATAAATACTTTTTTAACCCAATGTGTTAATTAAGAAAATTAAAGTAAAGCACAAAGTCTTTAAGTTGATTCTTAATTTCACTTTTGATAATGATTTTGTGAAATGATAATATGAATCTTAAAGTCTTCAAGTTATGATTTACTTTCCAAGATGACACAATAAAGCACAAAGTCTTCAAAATCATATCACGAGCAGCAATTCCTAATTTTATTAACAATAGCCAAAATATGACACAAAGTTCACAAATCAACAATTCCCTCTATACTTTAACAATATTCTCTCAACACACCTTTACTTGAGTAATAAAAGAATTTATAATGAAAATGACATAAGAATACTCTCACCACAAACCACAAATGGATCCAACACAAAGTCTGGATGCCAAAGCTTTCTTCTTATTTCATCAAGTTTGTAAAATCACAATACGAACACAAAGTTTCACTTTTTCACTTCGCTTCAGTAGAGTTTCAACATCTAGATTAAAGATTATATTTTTTTATTATAATATGCAACCTCATATATTAAAGAGAAAGGTGCAACATGAAATCAGGAAAAACTGTGACTAATTCAATGATAATCCTAATTGATTTTTGACTTGTGCATTGTCTAAATGCAAAAACTAAATACAAAATGACACTTGAGGTATCAATGTCTTATAAAAAAATGCATCTACTATGAAAAATAGTAAGTGTCACCAGACACTCCATTCTAATCTTGCTTCATGAATTCCTCAAACTTTTGTAGAACTGCTTTCATCTATTCTTGATCAAGTCCTTTAGTGTGACTGGTGATGACCTTGACTTGGGTGATAGAATCTCCAAGGCTCATGTAGAATTTCTTGTTCTTTTTCAGAAGTGAGGCTAGATCATCCAAATTTACTTGGATATATATTAACTTATCAATTGAGGTCGATGAGAAAGCTCATTTATCGACCTCTTCACCAATCAGTAGACTGAACTCTTTGATGATGACATCTTCACGAAGGGGCTTCTGGTTCTCATCAAGGAAAGTGCAAAGAAGAGTTGATATCTTCTCCATGATGTCTTGCCCTTTATCATTACATTCTTTTTTCTCTTTCCTCAAATCTTTGATAAGCATCTCTATTGTGTTTTTTTGATGTTCTAGAATCTCTCTTTGCTTAATATACATATCCCTTGAAGGGACAAGTCTATTGTAAACTAGAACATTAAACTGGAAATCTTCTAACACCAACCAAGAGTCAAAGTCCTTCTCATGTGCTTCCAATTCATTAGAAAACAAATTCAAAGTTTTATCAATTTCAATTTTTACCTCCTTTGAGTTGTTCACAAGAGTAACATTTTAACATAGGAGATGAGTTCCTTGGCTCAATAGTCTATCCATCCATTGACCAACCGCTCTCCCATGAGAATTTACCTATTCAACTTGTTTAACAATTTTATCATCCATTGAAGAAGTGATTGACTCAACTACGTCTGATGATTTGGTAATTTTGATAAAAACCTTTGTGAATTGATCAACTTGTTTCTTCAAGTTATCTTTCTTAACTTTCTCTTCATTGAATATCGCCACAAGATGCTAGAAAGAATTTTGAACATTTTCAATTGTACCCACATTGTACCATCATGTGTTTGTTTTCCAAGATCAATTATTTTAATGATATAATTAGTAGACTTTACTTTATGCAAGTTTGTATCCAGAGGAGGAATTTCCATTTCCACATACTTGTTCTTTGATGGGTTTATTCTCAATCTGGATAGAGGCTTGGCCTTCTTTGTGACCTTGAGTTTAATAGGCACCAATTGGCTGAAATCAAAGTCATTTGGAGAGATGGTTTTATTATTTCTCTTAGGAGTGTTAGACACTAGCCAAGGTGGCAAAGAAGTGTCATCATCCGCTCCAGTAGTCAACACTTGTGTTGCCAATTCCTAGACTGAATACTTGTAATCACAACGGGTGGAGTTGGGGTAACAATGGCGGGTGGATTTGAAACAATAGAAACTTGAGGAGGAACTTGGGTTTCTAACATGAAATTATCAAAATCTTCCAGCATGGAAGAAGTAACCTCAAACAAATTAGGAAGGAAAATAGTATCAAGATTGTCATGAGGTGTATCAAAGGAAGATTTACTTGTGGAAGTGGAGGGAACATCATGAATTTTAGGAGCTTGGGATGAAAATGACACAGTGGAACACAAAGGAATATACTCAGTAACAAAGACTGAGGTAGTACCTGTGATATCACATGATGTATGAGGAACACCTTCGTGCATCTCTTGGGAGGAAGTACTTGGGATTTCACGTAATCCCTCCTCATCAAATTCTCCTTCCTCTTGTTCCTACTCATTCTCTAGTTCATCTTCTTCTTCTCCTTAAAATTCATCATGGACTTGAGTCTCTTGAATTGAAGACTTGCCTTGGGTTTTACCCTTTCCAAAATTGAACTTGAATTTAGGAGCTTTAGGAGCTACACGATCTTGTTTATTCCTAGTCCTCAATTTAGACACCCTTCCATTAGGCCCTGCACCATCTTCTTCAAATGATTTAGTTTGAAAAGGCTTCAAGTAAACATCATGCAAATTCAACCAAACACTGGTATTATCAAGAATTCTCTAGAACTTGGCCCTTATTGAAGTATTCTCCTTTTGGGACCATTGAATAAGAGGCAAAGGTAATCCAACAATCTTGTTTTTCTCATAAATAGGATCTAGGATGTTTCCATCCTCTTCAAGATCCTTGGGAACATCAACAAGATCAAAATTCTCAATTTGTTCTACTGTCAGATGACAGTAGTCAAGTCTTTGAATGTCCTCTTATGTTCTATAATCAATCCATACATCCTCAATTTGGTGGAAATGAGTGTAACTCTTCTTGATTTTGTTATTCATGCCCCTGTAGTCAAAATACTTCCTATCTTTGAAGATTGTCATAGTCACTATCCTCATCTCCTCCTCCATGGCATGGCCCTTGTAGATGGAATTGATGGAATATATCCCTATGGAAATGCAGAACTTGAGACATTTCTTATGAGCTCTAGATTGATGCTCATGGATTGATATCATTTGGAGAGCCATCTCCATAAGGATGACCTTATCTGATGGATACCTTGTGAGCATGAAGGGTTATCCATCAAAGCATCAAAACCTAATATATGTAAATTTGGGGAATTGTAATAAAATGCAACCATACCCTCTCACCACCTTCCAAGCTTCATCGAACACTCTTGTTTTGAAGATATTTGTCAAATAAGTACATGTAATAAGAAAACTAGGCATCATTGACCCTCTTGAAGTGGTGTAAACTCTCCTTAAGAGTCAATTGGGAGAAATACTTGTAAATAGGAACCTGGCTCCTATCACCTATGGTAGATAAACTTGGAAAATAACTCATCAAGTCAGCTACATAGACAAGGTAGGTCTGTGTGTGAAAAGTGGACTTGTATTTGTAAGTTGTAATACACAACACTTCAATTAAGTCATTAGATGCATGGTTAGTAAATCAATAGATCATTAATGAACAATAAACCATTAAAAAGCAACCCATTGTCTTCTAAAAGATGCGAGTATAAGATTTCTCTCAGATTTGTATAAGCAATACCAGTGACTAGACAACACCTAAATGAAGAATTTTTAAATCTATATAAGCATGAATTTAAGCTAGATGGATGCAAGATTACTCTAACATGATTTAAGCAATATATGAATATTTAAGCTAAATGATTTAAGCAATATGAAATAACTAATATGTAATATCTCAATGCAAATTCTCAATGAACCTAGAGCAAAAACAACATAATAACAATATATTCTCCAGGATCTTTCAATGAGAGATGAGAGCCTGAATTTATAGAAAATTCAGACAGAAACCAAAGGCTGAGATCAAATGATGATGAGCGGTCAAGACTTTCCAAGAGGAAGCACAATCCAGGTGAATTGATGTGATTGGATGTTTTTCTCGGTTTTAAAGGAAATTGAACTAAAATTAAGATAAAATCAGAAAAATCTGATTTATTCTCTATTTCATTCAATTTTAATATTTAATTGTTTTAATTGCTTTCTTTGAGATTATTTATCAATATTTTATTTATTTTTCAAGATTGTCTCCAATTGATTTCTTTTCTCAAATTTTTAATTCTTTTATGATCAATTAATTCCTTTTTTTATTTATTTCCTTTTTTGAAGATTTGTGCTCATAATTTCCAATTCCTCTCTCTTGATTTGTTTCCTTTTTTGATGATTTATGGCAAATTGATTTATTTAATTAAATATGCCAGGATATTTAATAAAATAAATAAGATAATTGTTTAAAAATGATTTACTTGGAATGATCAATTAATTAAATAAATATTTAATTAATATTGGTTGATTAATTTGCCATGTGACATTTGTTGATTAAAGAATTAATTATGTGCTCAAGATTTATTTAATTGCCTTTGGTTAGGACCTTGGTGACATTGTCGAGATTAGGGGCTCATGGTTTAGATGACCATTTGTAGGGTATTACAATAGGAAGTCATATAAAAATTCAAGGTGGTGGGTAGCTTGGTCAACTGCTCACATAAAGCAAATGCAATCTGCTTGCCCTAGTAGATCTTCTTATTCTTCCTGATAATGTGAATGTACCGATACATCCACTTGTAGTAAGTGTTGGAAGTTGGTAGGCCTTTTACTTTGCTGGGAAGAGTAATGAGATCATTGACATCCTCAATAAAATAACTACGAGGAAGTCTTTGGCCACCTTGAAATTGTAGGCCTAAGGTTCTTGAACCAATTTTCATTCATATTCTTCTTGCATTTATCTGAATTTTAATCAAAATAAGCCACTGTTGATTGCATACCAATATCAACGTATTGATCTATATGTGAGCACTTGAATATTGTATCAAATAAATCCTCATCAAGCTTGATGAGTGTCTTCTTTCCATCTACATCCTTCACTGATCTAGTGGTAGGAACATACCTATTGGCTAGGGCTAACACAAATTTTAGATTCTATGCAAACATAGGAAAGGCCACCACCAAATGTATTTCACTGTATCTCTAATATTATCAATATTGGATGATATAGATGAAGAAGCAAAAATTGGATGAATCTCTTACTTCTTAAATTTCATTGATTTCTAAGGCTCTTTCATTTGCAATAAATGCACTGCAACATGAGAAGATCATAATTTGAGACAATTAGTCTCCATAGGAATATCATTTTTATAGGATAAAAATATTGATAAATCACAAATTGGTCAAAAACTACAAATTTGCAAGTGTGTGTATTAGGTGCAAATCGGACTTATAAGTGTAAAATCATCAATAGGTACATATCAGACTTAAAAGTCCGATTTGCACTTAATATAAGTGTAAAATCATCAACATGTACATATCAGACTTAAAAGTCCAATTTACACTTAATACAAAGCATAAAACTAAAATAGGTGTATATCGGGTTTATATCCTCTAAATACACCAAGGGAATAACACATATAGTGGTGTAATTCAAAGTTATACCTCCGATTTACACCTACTAATAATAATCATTGGTTTGGTGTAGGTCAGGATTGTATCCCCGACCGATATAGAAGGAAAAGTACAGAAGATATGATGGTGGTTTTGGGCGGGGTTGTATCCCCAACCGACACCTCTTAGGAAGGACTTCAAAACAAAACACATACTATACGATGGTGGGGGTCGGGGTTGTAAACCCGATCATCAGCATCACTTCAAAGGTGGTGGTGATGATCAAGTTTACAAGCCTAATAACCACTATCACTTCAAAGAAATGGCAATAAAAAATGTGCGATGAGACTATGTCCCTGCCACACACCATGGAGCATTAGCAAGGACACAACCATGCCACACATCGTAGGGCATTTAAAACAAAGGAAATAAAAAGGGGTGAGTTAGGATTGGAATATGACTCACACCACGACACTAGGGTTTGAAAATCACTTTAAAACTTCTTACAAATTTTAACATTAACCATATTCATTAAAGTATAACTTCAATGTGTATGGCCGATGTTAAGATTGCAAAGATAAAGCCCAAAACAAAATAAGAGAAAAGGGCAAAAACAATACATATCACAAATTCTGGAAATCCGGCTTCCTTCTAAATCTTCACAAAAATAATAATGAAGAAAATAGGGCATAAATTCATAAATAAATGGGTAAAATAAACTTGATGCAAATAAAACTCCAAAATAATAAATGCGAAATTGTGCTTCATTGTGATGTAAATCAGACCTAAAGGTCTGATTTGCACTACAATGACTAAAATGGTGTAAATTGGGCCTATAGGTTTGATTGACACCAATGTTGATCAACATGGTGTAGAGTCGGGTTTAAAACTCGACTTGACACCAAGTAATCAAAAATGGTGCAAGATCAGGTTTAAAACCTAACTTGACACCAAAACAGGGGACTTAACTTTAAAGTTAAAATTTGAAGTTTTAACAAATTAGAGGGAATACCAACTTCGAATACCAAGTAATCGAAGACAACTGAGATGACAAAAATGCCTCACTACTCGACTTAAGATAAAAGAAGATGAATTTCAAAAAAATTCATAAGATGAAGTTGTCCATGATAGGAGTGTTCATTTTGAGGAGAGTTCTCCACAATCTTCTCTTACCAATTCTCCATCTACTATCACATTGGAGACATTGCATAATGATTCAATTTTTCAAAGGATCTTAATCTTCCTAATTTTGATGAGTCTTCTTCCTCCACTTAAAATAGTTTTAGAAATGATGAGCATTTACATTCCTCTCCTAGTCATCATTCAGAGGTTGATGATTCGCCTCCAAACTCTCTAGCCACAACACCTTTGTGGGATCATTAAATACTTGAGTTGGTAGGTGATTGGCATTGTGATCCATTATATACTAGAAGAACAAGATCATAGTTTTAGGGGGCTCCACATCTCTTTGTTGCTTTAAAGCTTTTGATCCATAGTCTTTTCAAGAAGCTTTGGGTATTTTGAGTGGGATACTATAATGCAGCAAGATTTCAATTCCTTGGAAAGGAATCAAACTGGGATATTGTCCCTCTTCCTAAGGGACAAAACTTATTCTATGCAAGTGGAACTATCAAACAAAATTTATAGAAGACAAGATAGTTGACAAGCATAAGGCTCATTTGGTAGAAAACTATTCTCCTTGGCTCCCAAGATCGACTACTTTGAGAATTTTATACCAGTTGCTAAGATGAATTCTATTTGAATTGTTATTTATATAGCTATATCCCATCATTGAGCAGTTCATCAATTGGATGAGAAGATTGTCTTTCTTCATGGTGATATTTAGGAGGAAATATATATGGAGCATTCATGTAGGTTTTTTAAGGATCCTTCACGTGTGTGTCATCTTTGAAAGTCTCTCCATTTCCTCAAATAGGCTCCTCGATCTTGGTATGCTAAGATGGACTCTTTACTTCTGATAGTTGGGTTCACTAGATGCCATCCTAATATGAATGTCTACATTTTGTTGTAGAATGATACTTTTAAATTTTGGTTCTCTATATTGATGACTTATTGATCACGAGGAGTCCAACATAGTAAAAACTTCTCTACATGATATATTTTTTATGTCATACTTGGGATTTTTGAATTACTTCTTGGGGATTGTGGTCACTTGCTCATCTTCAATAATCTTCCTTGGACAACTCAAGTATGTGCTCGATATGCTCTTCATAATTTTCATGGATGATTGTAAACTTATATTGACTCTATTTCTATTAAGGGTCAAATTTGAGGCTACATGTTCTTTAACCTTGGTTGATAGCACTTTATACCAATAGCTTGTTGGAAGTCTCATCTAGTTGACTCATACGAGACCTAACATTTCATATGTTGTGTTCATGGTCTCTTAATTTATGCAAGAGTCACAGTGGAAAGAAACTAAGAAGATCCTCCACTACATTCAAGGTACTCAGTTAATGGGATTTAGTATGTAGCGAACATGTATATTGATTTTGTAGGACACAAATTTAAATTGGGCAGGTGATTCCTAGGATCACAAGTCTACTTATAGGTATTGTTTCTCCCTTGGTTCTACTCTGGTTTTTCGGTTGACCAAGAACCTATCTGCAATTTCTCTCTCATCAATAGAGGCTAAGTATATCAATTCACAACTAATGCCACCACTAAGGCTATTTGGCTTCAAAATATTTTTTCTAAGTTCAACATTCCATTTAGAAAGCCCATCGTTGAATCTTTTGTGATAATCAAAGTTCCATATCGATCGCAAGGAATCCAAATCATCATTAAAGGGTGAAACACATTAAGATCGATACATGTGCACAACATTCAAGAGCTAATTTAGGAAGACATCATTGATCTTAAGTATTTCACTACATAAAAGTAGACTACATAAATATTCAAAAATGCATTCATAAAATGCAATTTCATTCATTTGCGGGCTTTGTTAGGCATGTAATAGGTGTCTACTTCAAGAGGGCTTTCATAGTCCTTCATATTTTCTCTCTCTATCTTGGGGGGTATTTTCTCTATCTATGTTGGGAGCTATTCCTCTTATGGTGGATTCTTGTTTTGACGGGGATCTCTATATACATGAGTACCTAATATGGCTTCATTTATCAGGACCCATCTTTTCATCCACCTAAGCTACACTTAAGAGGCTTGTTAGTGTAGGTTTTTTATTTTTCTTATGTTAGGGGGTATTTATTTTTCCTTAAACATATTATTTAAGCTTGCTTAGTTTTATTAGGAGTGGTTAATATGAGGACACATGGTGAAATAAATCAACTACATTTGTCACTATCTCCCACACATGGGTAGTTGAGTTAGAAACCATTTTTTGGCTTTATGTGCCTCCTCTCACCACCACCATTTTATCATTACCTAAACATTTTATGGGTTAGTTTTGTTTCTTTCCCTCTTTTAGCTTCATGTGCCACCTTTCATAATCTCTTTTGTCTTCACATAAGGAGGTTATGCCTCATGTTTTGACATTTACTAAATACGTAAAATATCCCACCTTTTATGACTAGTAGGATTTAATACATTTCTTGGATGTATATGCTCTATTTCTTCAATATATATAGCACTCTTCTCTCACCTTTACTAATTTAGTGATAGCTTGGTGAGAATATTGACAATATTCTCAAATTCCCTTTCTTTGTCTCTATTTTCTGTCTTTTAACAATTATATTTGTTCAAATATTTTGATTTTTGATCATTTTTCAAGTGGAGGTGTGTGTGATCTACAAACGACATCAGATCCTAGCTCAGTTTTCTCACATAATCTAACAAAGAAAGGTAAAAATAACAATTTATAATTGATAGAAGCACCATGCCAATTTATAGTTGTAGAAGCCTGAAAATACAATTATTTGCTTTAAATAGTTAAGAACCCTTACAAAGAACAAAAAAAAACCTTTTAATAATTAGAAAGTGGAAGAATGAGATAAAGATAAAGTGTGTAGGAATTGAATGTGAACTTCCCACATCATACGATTGCATACAAAACAAAAATAATCTTCCAAAAGAGAGAAAATTGTAAGAATATATTGTTTGATTATGGATGCTTGAATAATTGATTGAAGATGAAATATACGTAAAATGTCTTTCTTATGAAGTGGTTGAAGGATAAGATTTATATTGGATGAAATTTGGAATTAGGGTTTCAATTAATATAATAAAACCACTAACAAGCCAAACTTGCTAAAATATTGAAAGAGGGGTGAACCTCTAGTAGCTACAATCCAAATAAGGAAAGGGCTAAAATTATTATTAGATTCGTTTGTTGTTAATAGTTATCCTCTTTCTTATTTCAATTTGGAAGGTAATTGTGAAATTAAAGTAAAACCATGAATAATTGAAGAAAATTATTGAAAACGGACTACTACAGATATCTCATAGAGCAACAAACTAAGATCTAGGTAGATGAATATGTTTACAACCTGTTCCTAGAAATTCGGCTTGATTTTTCAGGGCTAGGTAGTATTGATTCGCCCTCATCCTCTGAATTTTTCTATAGCAAAAGATAAACCTATTTGGCATTCTCAACTCCATCAGAATCCCAAAGTACAACTCCTAAACCTATTTCCTACACACATAAAAAAGAGGGAAATATGTTGGGGATAGGAGTTTGCCTTAAGTCAAAACCCTATTTAGGAATTAACCTTGAAATTGAAATAGGAATTTAAATGGAAATTCCTACTAAATACTTTCCTTTTGACAGAAAGGCCAAATCTGAAATAAGAAATGCTTGTAATTGAAATATACCTTGATGAAGCTTTATTTGATCCTCATGCAAGCGTTTTAGGGTTTCATATAGAATGTAGACCTACAAAGAAGGTTGATCATGAATGCCATCTTCAATGCATAAATTTGGCTTCACTTCTACTCCAATGCTTGATGAATGAGTGATAGATTGATCACTTGAATTTTCTAAAGTGTAATTGATATCTTTAGATGACTTAGGTTTCAAATGAGAGGGGTAGACATTTTATACTTTACAACCCAAAAATTAATTAAATTTATAGAGTAGGCCAACATGAGATCGGATTTCCCACTCATTTGAGATGACTATTGTGGTGACCCAAAATGGGCCCTAATTGAGAGATGAGGGAATTGGGTGCCCTGGTCTTGAGCTAGGAACAAGGAATCCAACGCCCTAGTATTTTCAATTAGGACTCAGGCTTGGAGGTTTGGCAAAGAAGGAGATGAAAATGCAAGTATGTGGATGGTGTGAGTAAAATCAGAATAGGCATCAGATTTCTAAACCAAAGTGCCATGGTAAGGTCTAGGCAAGGATGAAATTGTATGTGGATACAATTTATGACATTATATTTAGCCCCCACTTTAGCAGGAGTATGAGACTAATCATACTCATGGTAAAGTAATTTCACCAAGATATGAAAGAGCCAAGACACACCAAGCCCCCAAGGACTTTAGGATCTTACTACTCTAATATCAAGATAAAAGGGATAACACATGAAAGGAAAGGGAGAAGGAGTATGAATATACTTGGCCTACTAATATTTACTTACTATGAGTCATGAAAAAATAAAAATACCAAATTACCAAAGAAAAAGGATCAGTTTGCAAATTAACTTGAGTATCAGAAACATGTCATGGTGTGTGCATAAATTGTAACATTGAGTGGAGTGTATGCCCCCACGTTAAATCGATTGCATATGCCTTATCGAGAGTAATTTCTTTAAGGTAGCGTAGAAACCTAAAATTGTCCAGTCTAATTAAATAAATATCTTTATTTATTTAATTACTTAAGCCTAATTCTTCTATTAATTAAATAAATCTTTATTTGTTTAATTAATTCATTTATCCTCTTCTAGCTTTATTTCTCATTTAAATAAATACATTTATTTATTTAAATTATCCCTTTTCCTAAATTAAATAAATATTTTATTTATTTAATTGATCCGTATTCCTCTATTAATTAAATAAACCTTTATTTATTTAATTAATTCATTAGCCTTTTCTACCCATGACACATGTCATTCATCTCTTAATTCATACACTACCTACCCTCTCATTATTTTATTATTTCTTTTACCTACCCTCTAATCATAGCCGACCTCTTTTACACCTCTCAATCTTATCCCTCCATTTTTTATAGTGTCTTCTATATAAGGAGATACTTCATTATCAAACCCTCACTCATTAACTCACTCGCGCATTCGAGTACACTACGTCTTTGCACTTGCATATGCGATCCTACTTGCAACCACATTTCCATTCTTTGTTGAGCTCTTGTGCACATAAAATCTGAGAGCAAATGTATCAAGCAAGATCAATGGAGATCCAAACCCTATTGGATATGTGATGGTATAATATTTGTGATTTTATTTGATTTGCATTGTCTTAGGTAATCTTCATATGTTATGGTGGATCTTTATTGATTGTTAGGCTAGGGTTTTGTGGTTGAATTCATTTAGTCTTTCAATATTATTGTTAATCCACTTTCACCATAAACATTTTGGCATGCCCCGTGGGACATGGATTTTTGCTAGATCTGTATTTTTTGCAGATTTTTCTAACCCTATATTGCTGTTTTGTAAAACAATTTGGAGAATAACCTTGTGCACCTAGGGTTTTGGACACAAAATCAAGATCTTGGAGAGATTTGATCATATCTCACAAATGGCTAAGAAATTTTGCGCCAAATTTTTTTCATAGGTTGTAGACAGTATCAGAAGCTCTCAAAGAAAAAATCAGATCTATTGGAGCATATTTTAATTTTCTATGAATTTTTTATGAATTTTCATAAAAAATTAATTTTGAGAGCAAATGAGCAATTTTTTTGGATTTTCTTAGATTTTTGGAAATCTCTTATAATTATACACAGGATTTGTTCTTTGTGATTTTAATTTTGATGCAAAATATTTCCCTAAAAATTAGGGTTTTTCCTTATTTTGATCAGATCTCACAAACGACTTTGAATTTTGGCATCAAATTGTTTTTCAAGTTAGGAAAATTATCAGAAGTTTTCAGTAAAAATTTCAGATTTTTTGGATCAAATTTTCTTTTTATATGAATTTTTTATGCTTTTTCATAAAAAATTAATTTTGAGAGAAAATTAGTGAATTTTTTGGATTTTCTTACATTTGTGGAAATCTCTCAAAATTATACATAGGAGCTGTTCTTTGTGATTTTAAATTTGATGCAAAATCATTCCTCAAAAAATGGATCTTTGAAAATTAGGGTTTTGCATTATTTTACTCATATCTCACAAACTGCTTAGATTTGTTGCAGAAATTTTTTTATGCAAGTTTGGAAGAACATCAGGACTCTCCAATAAAAATTTTAGATTTTTTGGATCGATTTTGCATTTTATATGAAGTTTTTATGATTTTTCATAAAAAATTAATTTTTGGAGCAAATTAGCAAATTTTTTGGATTTTCTTACATTTCTGGAAATCTCTTTAAATTTTACAGGTGGTCTTTTTTAATGATGAATCAGATCTTTGAATTGGTCAACAAAATGCATTGCTGCAGGCCCCTATTTCACAAAGTCTTTTGGATCTAAAATTTACCTAACTTGTGTGCTTGCAGGAAGGGATGATCATTTGAAACAATCCAAACTACTAATAGATCTTTGTTGCAGGACCTTAGCAAGGGTTTTTGATCTTTCATTGTGTGTCTTGTTCTCATAGACTAGCAAACACTTCAATTGGTGCACTAAAATTGAACCATTGTCTTTTGTGTCTTGAGCAATAGGCTCTTTTTGTTTAATCTTTAGGGGGGCTGTCTCCCGATGTGGTCATTAGGACTACTAGTGAGGAGAGTACGACCCAAGTGGTAGCAAAAGAAAAGCCATCTTCTTCCAAACCACTATAAATAACTGTATTCATGGTGAAAACTATGGATAACATGTGCTGATTAGTTCATACCGACACTATGTCTCCCCATAAACCTGTTTGATCAAATTTATTTGATCAGTTGTAAGGCGTAACCCCTACCGGCTAGAAGCCTTCTGTATTTACAAAGTTGAAAGTGCCGCATGTATGGCCACACGAGCGGATGCCCTTACTAGCACCTTTTTGTTTTAGAAGCCAAAATCCTTCTAGTTGTTGGGGCAGGAGGTTGGACCTCGGGTAGCGGCCCACACACATATGGTTTGTAGTAGAGATATAAAGTTCACCATGGGGAGTTTTCATGGGGACTGATGCTTGGCTACTCCGAGAAGTGAGTGCCAAGGGTGGAGCTAGTGGGGTCAAGCATCTAAGTATCTGCTTTGAATAGCATAGCCTTGAGGGAAACCCCATGTGGGATCAACAACTATTGTCCTAGTCAGCCATAAGAATTGTGCTTGTCTTATTTTGAACAATCAAACATTCAAGACTAAACATTAAAACATTGTGTCTTTTGTGTCTTCAAGTGTATGCAAAACAATTTTACATCAAATAACACACTTTTCTTTGAGTCTAAACACTTGCAAACATTGAGTCTTCATCATCATTGTGTCCTCTTGTCATGGAAATATAGTCAAAATTTTAGATTGGGTCACAACAAAACAACTTCACAAATTGAAAATTTTTATAGTCCAACAAACAAGAGCAATCAGTTTCAGAATTCTTGAGCTTCCTAGGCTATCTCTTCAAGTTTTCATCTAGAATTCAACCTATCTTTGGGTCTCACAAATTTCATCACTGCTTTACACCTTGCATTACATTCACATTTGTCTAAACTTGAGTCAAAATGTCACTTGCTTGTCCTCATCTTGCTTTGTCAACACATTACATACAACATTTTGCTAAGTGGTCCCTCATCAAGGTCTATCACCTTTGGGTCTCATTTGGTCTTACTTAGAGTCAAGGTCAACTTACCTCATCAAGAGAAACTATCATCTCTTTGGAAGCCACACCTACTCTACTACATACATATTTGGTCTTACACTTGGGACATTGCAAGTAAACTTCAGATTCATTCACATTCCATCCAACTCTTGGTCTTCCATACTCTTTCCATATTCATCTAGTATCACACATCTTGGTAAATACCTAGTTCATGGTTGAAACTCATTCCCAAAAATCTAAGAGAGAAGCTAAAGAGGCTCAAGAGTCCCCAAACATGAGTTCTTATGAGTATGACAATGATATCTTCTTCAATTCTAATCATACCACATTACCTGACATGGATGCCTATAGAAACATTCCAAATGTTCAAAACATGGACACTACAAACAACAATGATACACACAATGACAATATGGACAACATTTCAATACATTCAGCAGAAGTGGAAGACTCCATTATGGATCCTCATTTCAATCGATTGGTTGAGGAAATAATGAGGAGGGATAGACAATATTTCTTACAAATGATGGCACAAAGTGGAGCCAAGATACCTCATGATTTTGACATGTCTCAAATAATAGAAAATCAACCTTTGCAACAACCTCACCTCAACATGGATCAAAGGAGGCCTGAAAGTGGAGGTAATAGAGGACCACATCTTGTTCCTGAATTACCATCATCTTTGTTTCAAAAACCAGAGGTCCCATACACACATGGTCAAGCATATGATACTCATCTTCGCAGACCATTATGAAAGTCTTATGCAGAAAAATACACTCAAGCACATGCTAATGCTAAAGACCTACCACAAAAGCAATTGGATATCCAAAGGCATGCTCCAAATTTGGACGCAAGGAAACCCTGCATCAAATTTTGGGGCAACACATTAGAAAAAAATCATGACATTCCTATAGAGTATGGTATACATGGACAAAGCAGATATTCCATTCCTCACCATGACTCTATACCAAGTGGTCCATATATGCAACATCATTATAGACCTCCTCCATATGAACATGTGTATGATCAATATCATCCATATATGCAACATGCTCCTCCTCCTCCCGGTGGTTTAGGCATGGGGTATGGTCCAAGAAGTTGGTCTCCACCTAAGAACAATTTGGAACAACAAATTAAGGATTTACAAAAGAAAATGGAGGACATAAATACACCAAAGCCAACACACACAATGAGAGACATATGTCCCTATCCATTTGATAAAAGCATTCCGATGCCCCCATTTCCTACACACTTTGTGACACCTAAGTTTGATAAGTATAGAGGAAAAGGGGATCCTAAGGTACATATAAGATAGTTTTTCATAGCTTTCATTGAGGTAGTAGTAGAAGAGACATATTTGATGAGATTATTCCCACAAAGCTTAGGCGATCAAGCTATGGAATGGTTCTCTCAACTCCCACCTGGAATTAAGTCATGGGGTGACTTAGCAGAGGCATTTATTCTACATTTCTCATACAACATAGACACATACATATCAGTCACTACCTTGTGCAACACCAAGAAAAAGGATGGAGAATCTTTTTCATCATTTTTACAGAGATGGAGGAATCTAGCCAGTAGATGCTCTTGTGAAATTCCACAAAAACAAATGGTAGAAATGTTCACTCAAAATGTTAACAAAGACATTGGTTATGACCTAAGAAAAGCTTGTTTGTCCACCTTTAAGGACGTCATTGAAAAAGGCTTAGCAATAGAAAAGGTCCTAATTGAGCAAGGAGTCATTAAGATATTCAAGGAAAACAAAGATGACTTTAAAGGAAAAGATAAGCCAAGATTTTGGAACAAAAACAAGAACATAGTCAATGATGGTGTTGTTTATGCCAATATAATACGACCAAAAATCATTTTTTCTGGATCAAGCTCTACAAACAATCAATTGAATACTCAAACAACTTCAAAGTCATGAAGGAAGTATACTCCATTGGGAGAACCACTTGAGTTAGTTTTCAAGAAACTAGTGGCAAACAAAGTAATAACTATTCCAGATTTTCCTCCATATGAACCAAAGGTTAAACCAAATTGGTGGAATGATGATGAATATTGTGAATTTTATAGGAGCAAGGGTCATAAGACAGGAAATTGTCATCGGCTAAAAAACATCATACAAGATCTCATTGATAGAGGTGACATTGAAATTGAAGGACATTCATCCAACCAAGAACATGAAATGTTTAAGGAACCATTCCCAAAGCATGACAATGGAAAAGCTAAAGGCACAGATTTTCAGAACAACTATACTAGAGCATCTTATAACTATGATTCAACTATCAATCACATTTTGATGGACAATTATGTCTCTACCATTATCATCAAGGACAAAACACCTGAAAATTCTACCCAAAGACCCAAGATTGTCCTAAAAGGCATTGGATCTTCTTCCGAACCTACCTCTGAATGTAATGTTACAACTCATCGAGGTAAATTCACTTTGCAAGGTGCCCCAGCTAAAAACACTACTTCCTCATCAACCAAGCCTGAGTACGATCTTGTAGAACAGTTAGGGAAGACACCTGTGCTTATCTCCATCCTTGAGCTCTTACGCATATCCCCTGCACATAAAGCCATTCTTGACAAAATCTTGAGAGACACTTCTATCCCTACTGATCTGAACGTGGACTAGTTTCAAGCCATGGTGGGATACCTTTCCATCCCACACTCCCTTACATTCACAGAAGCTGATGATGCCTCCGTAAGTTAGCCACATAATGCACCTTTACACATTGAAGCCTTCATACAAAAACATCAAATAAAATGAGTCCTGGTAGATGGAGAAGCAGGTCTAAACATTTGTACATTGAGCACAATAAAACAATCAGGATATTCTGAAAAAGCTATGAATTCTACACATGCAATCACCATCAAGGCATATGATGACGAAGAGCACTCATCTAAGGGCACAATCACCTTACCTCTCAAAGTTGGGCCAATTACTAAGGATGTGGTTTGTCAAGTTCTAGACCTCGATCTCACATACAACATACTCTTGGGACGTCCATGGATTCATGAGATGAGTGCAGTCACATCTACATATCATCGATGTATCAAGTTTCCTTACAATGGAGTTGAAGTGACTATCAAAGCTGACCCAAATCCATTCATATATTGCAACAATCTATGAGCTAGATTAGAAATAACAATTCTAGTCAATAGAGAAGCTATTCCTTCATCAGCATATGTGGATCCAGAATCATTGAAAGCTTCTACATCAAAACAAGTAGAGATCAAAGAAAAGTTCAACATTAAAGACATGGGATGTGGTGAGTATATCTTTCATGTTGATCAACTCCCACTATCTCCTAAGGTATTTAGCCAACATGAACAACCTACAAACAATTTGCAATGCCAAGGAATTGGGTACGAAGAACCTAGTGTTGTGGCTACTAAGTCTAAATGCAAATCTCCTCTAGTGGTGCAAGCAACTCTTGATATCAATAGTCCTAAGAGTGGTTCCAACAAAGAATCTATCGAGCATATCATCAATCCTCTTGAGAACTCACATAGCCTTACTATTTCATCCACTCATTCCATTTCCACTCCTCTCCTAGACTTGGATCAACAAGAATTACAAAAGCCCTTACTAATTGGGGATCAAAAATCAAGCTTTGAAAAGAAAAATCTAAAAGTCAAAAATAAAGAAAAGTCCTTTAGTCCAAATCAAAATCAAAAGCTATTGGACTCTACAAAAATCAAAGTTGAGGATAAAAATCCTATGAAAGAAAAAGAAAAAGAGTTGATCTCCCCTAATATCAAAATAACTAGGGGCAAAAGTTCTACAATTTTAAGTCAAAAAGCATACTTGTTGATCCTAAGTCTCCATCATGCTATCCTACTTTCACTTCTTTTCGCAATCATAAGCCTTCATAACTCATCCACTTGTTCTACACATCCTTTCCCTTCTGACGATACATCATGGACCTTTAATGGAGCTTCCTCGAAGGACTTTGTTATCAGGGATGCCCAAACTTCTTTAGGTGACACGCAAACGGGCTTGTGTAGTCCACATGCTAGTAATTCTATCTCAGTTCCTTTATCAAGGAAGACAGTCAATCAAGCTACACATCATTCAGACAAGGAACATTGCAATTACAATCATAAAGTAAAACCTCTCAAATTTGAGGTAGGTGACTTAGTTCTCAGAGAAAATCCTAAAAATCAGCAAGATAGAGAGAAAAAAGGCAAATTCGAACCAAATTGGTTTGGTCCTTACATCATTACAGCAACCTATGGATCCGGTGCATATCAACTCTCAACCACAAAGGGTGAACCTTTGGAGGATCCTATCAACAGCATGCACCTTCGCAGGTTTTACACATAGCTCTTCAGAGTATCCTAATTCAAAAATACAAAAAAAATTTAAAAATTCAAAAAATACAAAAAAAAATTCAAAAAATTCAAAAATTCAAAAAAAATTCAAAAATACAAAAAAATCATAAAAAATTAAAAATCGTTGCTTGGTGAAAACCTGGAAAACAGGCACCTTGTGACACAAAAAAAATTGAAAAAATAGAAAACATTTCGTCCAACGGTGAAAACCACTTCGGTGGTGCCCTGGGCAAGTACCATGGTGAAAACTAGGTCACCAGCGCCATGTGTAGAGACATTGCTCCTCCCTCCTTCAGGATTCACTTTCATCCTTCACTTTACACACACTCACAACCTATCCATCCATAATAAACTTACCCATTCCCATCATGGCTTGTTATTGATCTACCTAAGATTGGTTAGCCATTCATAATAATCCTTCCTTTTCACAACCTTTCCATCCATAATAAATCAGCTCCTATCTGTGGCTAAGGCAAATCCTACGTCTAGTGATCGGTGTGGAACTCAGAGCATCACACGTTCTAAGGAGTACAGTTTCTTCCAATTTTCTTCAGTCTATCTGCGCACAATCCACACTAAAGAAACACTTGCATCACAATCCGCAATGAAGTTTTGTATTCTCTGCAATAAAGTATCAGTTTCATGGATTCAGTTAGTTTCAAATGAGACACAGCAGCAACAACGAGCTTCAACAAATCAAATCATTCAACAGACTCAAACAACATTATGGTTCAGTGCTATCTATCCTTTTTGTGAAAGTAAACATTGTGACCATAATCAAATAGACTTATACAAGTGACAAGAGACACTAAACTTAAGGACTACAGTGGATGTTGGTGTTGATTCTTGGTTTTCTTTTTGATTTTATCTTTTTGGTGACATGTCTTTTAGCTTTTCCAGGATGTCTTTGACTAGAGATTTTTATCTCCAAGACGTCTTTGACTAGAAAGGCGAGGATGGGGTATTGTCACCTATTTTTATTTGTTGTCTGTGGATTGTCTCTTAGTAATGATATGACTTGTCCAAGGATATGAGGACACTATGAGTCTAGTGTGAACTGGGGCATTCCTTGTTTGAGACTATCTTATCTCCATGGAAACAGGTACAATGACTTTCTGGGTCGCACATATGCCTAGATTGTCATAACCTATTTTGCCATAATAAAGCTCAATGATGATAACGCACAAGAAGCTCTTTCACTTCATATCTTCTATCTTCCATCCCCCTTTCTTGATTGACTTCCATCATCCTTCTTGAGTCTATGTAGCTTGCTATCACATGACTGAGTATAATGACATGCCAAAAACATTTGCATTTCATGTAGTTGCGCCTGCATTATCATATATTAATCATTTCATACATACATATAGATATCACAATCGCATCACATCCTACACACAACACATGTTAGCACATTTTACATTTTCATCATGTAAATAGTTATTTGCTTTATCATATTCATCTGCATGTCATACATTCACATTTGCATTTGCATAACATATAAAACATAAAAAGAACAAAAATATTGCATTTCCTCATATACATATTTGCATCCATATCATAAACATCACATAGGTACACATGCATATAGCTACCGCAATGATGAATCATCTCATATATATATATATATATATATATATATATATATATAATCATAAGTGTCATGATACAATGATGTCAAAATATATATGGCTACACAACCAACCCTCATGTCAAGCCCTCATCTTCAGTCCTCAATCCTGAAACACTCATCTCAGCGCATCCCTATCTCTATCTCAATAGTAAGGAACTAACTCCCCATCGATCAGTATCCTCAGTATCCTATATACATCCTCCAAGGTGACTATCATCTCACCCATCAACAAATGAAAACTACAAGTCTCTGAGTGCCATCTCTCTGCCAGCGCATTCAGTAACCCCATGTTCACCCAAAACTTAGACACATACAAAATATGTCACAAGCCCATAACCTCCAGCATAGGTAGGTGCTCCTACAGTCAAGCAAAATCATATGTGTCCGTCAAAGTGGTATTCACTGTTCATCACAAAATGCTATTTTTTATCCTAGTGCTTATATTTATCGTATGGTGTTCTATCCTAGTAACACTCACTATTAATCACAAAGTGTTGCTTGTTATCCTTGTGGTACTCCTTGTTCATCACAAAGTACTACATTTTTGTACTCCTTGTTCATCACAAAGTGCTGCTCATATTTGTGCTCCATGTTCATCACAAAGTGTTGTTCATATTGGTACTCCCTGTTCATCACAAAGTACTATATGTTGGTACTCCTTGTTCATCACAAAGTGCCTTGATTTGTTCTATCCTAGGGCCTCTGCTTGAGTGTATCCTCTTGAGTAGTTTCCTGATTGACAACGTATGTTCTATCACAGAGTTGTCAACCCTAGCCCTATCTGCTATTCTGGTCTTCCCTAGAGGACCTGCTTGAGTGAATCCTCTCAGCAGCTTATCCAATCGACAGCGTATGTTCATCACAGAACTGTCGATTTATCCTTGAAGACACAAATGTGCCTTCATGACATAAATGCACTTACATAATGCACAAATGTGCCTGCTCTACACAGACGTGCCTAAAATACATAGACGTGCCTCTGTTCTGCACAGACATGCCCACATAGCACAAACACACTTGCACAACGCAGATGCGCTCGCATTTGACATAGACGCCTAGCTTACCTAGACACGCCTAACACCAACACAGACGCACCTTGACATTTTTTTACATTGTTTGACATTACCTAAAATGCATTTATTGTGCTACCTAGCATTCATTTATGACAACATTTAATGCACCAAAGTACAAGGAGGTTTTGTGGTACTTACCAACTCTCCTACCTCTGCTGGCCTCTGAAATCAATGAATGCGATCAAATCTATGAACCATTGCCATCACTATTGACTGTTGCTGCTCTATTCTCTCTCTACACTCTGATCTCTTGGATGTATGGATGAAAATGAGGATGTATTCCCCTTGTGGTCTATTTTATAGACTGCTCTAGCCCTAGCCCTAGCCCTAACCCTAGCCCTAGCCCTAGCCCTAGCCTCTCGTGTCAGTCTTCTTTATCCCGTGACTCAATCACTCTATTTTATCCAGTCAGTCCATTCTATCCCTTTCTTTCTTATCGAGAGATTGTCTGCAATCTTTCAGACATTTTCATCCAATCTCTCGAGGGGGCATATCATTCCCATCTTGGGGCAACTTTGTATCAATTCATCTTATCTTCTTTGAAAAGACGCGACAAGCTGCATTGTCTCAAAGAGGGGCAAAATGTAGACACCTAAAATTGTCCAGTCTAATTAAATAAATATCTTTATTTATTTAATTACTTAAGCCTAATTCTTCTATTAATTAAATAAATCTTTATTATTTAATTAATTCATTTATCCTCTTCTAGCTTTATTTCTCATTTAAATAAATACATTTATTTATTTAAATTATCCCTTTTCCTAAATTAAATAAATATTTTATTTATTTAATTGATCCCTATTCCTCTATTAATTAAATAAACCTTTATTTATTTAATTAATTCATTAGCCTTTTCTACCCATTACACATGTCATTCATCTCTTAATTCATACACTACCTACCCTCTCATTATTTTATTATTTCTTTTACATACCCTCCAATCATAGCCGACCTCTTTTACACCTCTCAATCTTATCCCTCCATTTCTTATAGTGTCTTCTATATAAGGAGATGCTTCCTTAATTATCAAACCCTCACTCATTAACTCACTTGCGCATTCGAGTACACTATGTCTTTGCACTTGCATATGCGATCCTACTTGCAACCACATTTCCATTCTTTGTTGAGCTCTTGTGCACATAAAATTTGAAAGAAAATATATCAAGCAAGATCAATGGAGATAGGAAGAATGGATATCCAAACCCTATTGGACATGTGATGGTATACTCTTTGTGATTTCATTTGATTTGCATTGTCTTAGGTAATCTTCATATGTTATGGTGGATCTTTATTGATTGTTAGGCTAGGGTTTTGTGGTTGAATTCATTTAGTCTTTCAATATTGTTGTTTCCATTTTCACCATATACAGGTAGCATGCATCCAAAAGATGATCACATTACTACAATGAGATACCCCCAAGAAAGAACAAATCAGAGGGTAATGGTCGCAAAATATAAAGGAAAAAGCACATAAGAGATCCAGTAACTCTGGGGTCAGTATGCTCTTATGATAAATAATGTATATCATGAATATTTATATTGAATTGACCTCATCCTCAATAGGAAGTGTAGCTACAAACACAATGGAAGAAGAGCACAAGTGTCTTTTTGAGTCAACATGGAAGAGACCAAAAAGAGATCTCAACGCTTTGTTGTTGGGAAAATGGTGTCTCAACCTTGAATTTACATAAGGTTAATATTTATATTAAGTTTTCATTTGGGCACAAAATGGTGCAAAAATCTCCCTGAAGCTTTTGGTTGGCTAGATAAGAATTCTAGTAAAGTTACGTCACAAGATCACATCTAGTTTTGAAGATATTAAATTTTCCGTTTTGGAGGGGTCTAATGAAAGGTTGAAATTTGATTTTGATGACTTTATAGGCCCAAAAATGTCCCAAAAAGTGGGAATAAATGGTGTATAGGTTTATGAGGTAATAGAGAACTTCATGAGATTTTTGACACTTCAAACGGTTCATCAATCGGACACACGGTTTACAAGTTATGGCCTTTGAAATTTTGTACTCTTGAAATAGGAAAAATAATTTGTATCAGACACATAAATGAGCTGTAAAAGGGAGGGACATGTTTTGATGTGTGTTATAACACATCATAGGGCATCTAGAAGGGAGATAAGGTCAGCTACACCTTATTGGGTGGTTTTAGCCCATGGTTTTGTAATACCGTTTGATGGTTTCTTATATTTTATCTCCTATATATGAAGTATGTGAGATAGAGGTTGTGTGTAAGAGTTTTATGGCTATTGAGTTACCTATGAATCTCTGATTAGTGGTACTCCTGTGAAGAGATTTCTTTGCAAGTATATTGTAATGTATTTTTTATTGCTAAATAATATATTGGGCAACTTTTGGAGTGCGGGTTTTTAATCCCGAAAGGGGTTTCCCCACGTAAATCATTGTGTTGTGGTATGAATGTTATTTACGAGTATTTATATTAAGTTTCTATAATTGTTGTGATGATCTATAAAAAAAATTGCATTACCCTCCTCTCAAGGTTAGTGTAGGAAGTTGTTTCGCTAGTTAACTTCTTTACATTTACATCGTCCCCAAGTAGACAACACAAGACATAACATATAGAAGAATTGAGACACAAATAAAGGAATGTCACAAAAGATTCAACCTCTTTATTACCTTACACCAATGAAACACCAAGGGTTATCCAAACATAACCTAACATAACACAAAAAATATATCAAGCAACACAACATGGGGAAGCACATTACAAACAAGCAAACACACAAAAGAGAATCTACAACATGAATGAAGCTAGTCAAGAAAATCATCTACCTCCCAATCTTGTTGAGAAACATTTAGGGATGGTGGACAAGATGCAAGAGAATCCACTTAAAGCACAATAGATGGAGCTACTGCAAGTTCCAAACAAGGACCATGTTCTAATGATGAGTCACTTTGTTTGTCACTAGGAGCTAGGGTTAATGCTTTAGGAAAATATGAAGATAACTCATGGTTTATCCAAACAGGCTCACACAAATCATCAGAATTATTAGAATTAAAAAAATTAGCATGAACAACATTATCATCATCTAGATTAATAAAAATAGGATCTCTAATACAAAAAGAAGTCGAACCATCATTTTTATTAAGCATTTTTAATTTAGGTGATTTGATGTGAACTTCTTCCCTAGGGTTAGGTGAAGGATGGATGAATGGAACCAAGTCAACATTTTGTGTCTTCAAGGAAGAAATGGTTAGGAAGCAAGCTCATGAGCCATAGCACAACATCTTTTTTGGTGTTCTCTTGCATAATGATTACTTTAGTTTTAGTCGAGACTTGTTAAGGTTTAGGATCAATGGAGATATGATTATTTATTCACTTATAGGAGGAGGAATAGAAGAAACCCTAATAGGTTGAGAGAGACTAGATGCCAAGAACTTTCCTTTGCAAGAAGAAGGAGGTAGGACTAAGGCATATATAGGAGGAATAGAAGTAGTAGGAAGAATACCAGGTCCATTATGAGGAGGAGGGATATCCATAGGTGTGGGGTCTCTAAGTTTACTCAAGGACATGATCATCTCATTTTTTCATTTTTGATCAGATAAGAAAAGGATGTCATTATGTAGCCTAAGAGGCTAAATTTTTTTAGGCCATGATTAATTATTATGATAGTTCCATTATGAGGCAATCTCAAATATTTATAAATTATAGAAGGGACAACTTTCATGGAAGATAGCCAAGGATGTCCCAACTTCACATGAAACTAATCCGAGGTAGGAGTAATAGCAAAGGTGACATTTAAGCACTTAGTACCAAACTCAACGGGAAGAGTAATAGAACCTATAGTAGGGAAACACAAACCATCATACACCTTAACTATAACATTAGATTTATCATAGGTAACTTGATGCAATTATAAAATACAAAAGATATTCTTTGGTAATCACATTCCCCATACACACTAGATCAATGAGCACCCCTCATGAGAGTTTGTCTTTGATCTTCATGATGATATATAATGGGCCATGAAGTGCAACAATATAAGTCTCACTAGGGTCAAAAAAAATGTATGTATTTTGGAGGTGTAGGTATGTCAACAAGGTTCACAACATTATTAGATTCCATACCAAGATCATTAGGAGAAAAAGAAAGAGAATTGGACTCAATGACAATGGTAGAATGAGAAGGCAATAGATTGGTAAATATTTGGATGTTTTGATTAGGAGGAGCTATGGATTTATTCCCTTTGTCATTGACACCAGCTACAAATATAGTATTGTTATCAATAAATTCTTTGATCTTATTTATCAACTTGTAAGACTTCTCAATATCATGGCAAAATTTATGGTGATATTGAGAAAAAACTTTAGGATCATGGTAAGGTGGAAATGGTTTAGAAGTGTCAATTGGCTTGATGGGAGGTGTAATAGATGGAAAATTAGGTTTCACAAGTTATGATTTGTAAACTAGGAAATGATCTTTCACATTCATCACATTAAAAGGAGGATGAACACAATATATCCAACCTCAATTATATTAGGAAGAGGTTTGAATTCTGATTGAAGTCTTATTCCCCTTTTGTTTGAGTTAAAAATGCAACTAAAAAGATTAAGTTAAATGCCAAATCTAAGGTAAGAAGGTACATGCATGAACTAGCAACTTGGACTGATGATTCTAACTGATAATGAAATAGAAACTTCATAATACGTACAAAAATGGATAGGGAATATGATTGTGCACTTGTAGATAAAATATAAATTTAAATTGGTAGGGCCAAGGTGCCCAGTGCCTTGGTCTTTTGAGTTATGCTCTGAAAGTTTGAATCCTATTGTGGTTCGAAAGACACCTATCAAATTTGGACTTTTTTCTAGGAGGACCATGGTGCCAAAGTGCCTTGGTCTAGGCATTTTATAATGAAATTTGGTTGGATGCTCTATTTTGGGTCTTGGTATTATTTTGGTATTCCTGACTCCACTAGGTACTTGTAGTAGCACACAAGAGGAAAGAAAGGAGGGTTGTGCATAGGTGTTTACCTTAGGTCAAACCTTGGGTTTAGAATTAACCCTAATGGAAATATAAATGGAATTGAAAGCATGCATTTTGAGGCCAGAGGCAAGACTTGGAATTGAAATGCTTTGATGTAGATGAGTATACTTTCAATAGGTGATACATGTTCTTAGGATAAGTCCTCCATGTATTGATGTAATAACTTGATAAATCACATAAAATCCATCTTTAAATCATAGATAAAACAAAAATGGAATATGCCTTGATGTAGTTTTCTTCTCCTTGAATCAAGTTTGCTCTTGAGGAAGAAGAATCATTCTTGAATTGATGATAATGTTAGCATGAGATAAGATTATCAAGCTGAATTGAGAGGGATGCCTTATATAGGGATTCCATAATTAAATCACCATTATACTAACTTAGATTTTATATATTTTTGCATAAAACGGGATTTGGATAGGGTAGGACTATCTTATTATTCTCCCAAAATTTAGGGGAAAAAGCATGGGACTGGGTAGTAAGGATTCGCCTTGGTCTCAACAATATTTTTCAACTTTCAGGGAATGAAATATAATGGGTTTCTAATGTCAACTCCAACTTGGCAGCTCAAACCATAATGCATAGGTATGTGAAATATTCTTTGAGATTTAAATTTAGGGTAAGATTAAGGATAAATTAGGATAAAATGATAAAGGGAACACCTAGAATTAAGGGCCCAAATAAGAGTGTGATGATGTAATAAAGTGGAATAAGATCCATAATATTAATTTAAATCAATAAAGGTCCTATTATGCATATAAGAGAGGGAAATAATAAAATATGTGCTAGGAGAATCTGAAATTGGACACACTAATAAATGTGTACAATTTATGATGCTGCATTTAGCTCCCACATTAGCCAAGTATGGTCTTATGATCATACTCTTGATAAAGTAGAAATGAAGATATAGAGCATCTGAGAGAACGAAAAACTAGGGATAGGATAATATTGAGGGATGCCCAAAACCCCAAGCATAGGATCATATCAATACATGCAAGTAACCTACAAGTATAAACAAAAGAAAACAACGTTAGTACTAAAACACAAAGTTCCAAGTCAACTAGTTGAAGGGACCTCGATAATCAAAATGTCTCAACCATTAATATCATTCTTTGTATGTTATTGCAAGAGCACAAGTGGACTTATAGAAAGAATAAGGACATGCACCAATTGAAAGCATAATAAACCATGATCCCACCCTAGAAAAGTGTGATATGCTATGGGTTCATGGGAGAGAAAGAAAGGAACATGGATTCCATGAGCTAACAAGTTGTGTTATGATAGGTGATCCATGTAAGCAAGAAGAGTCAAAATATTCCAGCAAGTTGTGTTATGCTAGTTCCACTCATCTTGCTAAAATGTGGTATGGTTTCAGGAGTTAAGTATCTCGTATAAGAGTTAGGTATGGTTTCAATAATGCAACAACCTGTATAAGACATGCAATTTAAAAAATAATGTGTTGGTTTTGGGAATGAAACATCTCATTTAAGATGTTAGGTTTGGTTTCGAAAATGTACACCTCATATAAGACAAATGATGCATAAAGTGAGGATGAAGCATGAAGATACAACAATCTCATAAATAATATATAAGATGAAACATTAGGTTTGGTTTTGAGAATTAAATGACCTATCTAATACATTAAGTCCAGTTTCAAAAATCTACACCCCATATGAGACAAATGATGCATAAAATGAGGATGAAGCACAAAGATGAAACAATCTCATAAATAATAGATAAGATAAGGATGCAATAATCCCATAAATGATAGATAAAATAAGGATGAAACATGAGTATGAAACAATCCCAAATTGATAATTGATAGTTGAATTCAAATAGGGGCAGCATATATGTCCCCCTTAAGATGTCATCATATCCTATGTTGATGTCTTAAGGTAGATAGAAACAAGGATACCCACCTTCAACACCAAGGAAATATAAGATAAGCAACAATGCATGCATTCCAAGCTAGGAAGAAAGATGCCTAAATAGGGTTCATTTCCTTAACCAAGGAAGAGATGATTGTAAAAGAGATATATGCTAACAAATTTAAAGGGATCCTTTCGAGGGATGCATAATTGATAAAGGAGGAAGAGATATTTTCATAAAGATACCTACCTCCAAGAGTAGAGGAGATCCTTAATAAAGATGGCATCTTGGAAAGGAGAAGGGGACCAAGAATACACACCTTCTCTAATATTTAGGAAAAAGTGGATCCTTAGTGAAGGATTGCACACATTCATTAAGGAGATATTATCCATAAAATACAAACCATTTCAAGGAAGAATAGGTCTTGAACAAGGAACACACATATACTTGCTAGCATTATGTGAACCGGTATGAGGACATAATGACATTGTATGTTGTCATTGATGTAAAATATGCTGAAGAAGAATGAATCGGTAATGAACCGGTATATGTGAGAACTGGTATAACATTGTGAACTGGTATATGTGCCAGAGTGAAGCGGTATGTTTGTTCAAGTTGAACTAGCATGTTGTTATGGGAACCGGTACATGGAACCCTTGTGTGACTATCGGCTGGTAGTCTCAGGGTTTTTGGTTGATGAGCTTCAAGCTTGTGTGACTCAATCGATGACTTTGTGTGATGAGTTAGCATTGCAAAGAAGAACAGGTTGTGTTGCCACGTCATTCTTGTGTGCATGAAGGAGATTGTTCCTATCTTCCTTGAGAATGTGTGAAGCCTATAAACAGTGAAAACGTGTGATGGGTTATCAACCACCATGAAAGTGGTGGAAGATGAATGATGGAGAATGTCTTGAGATCGGTTCAAGACTGTTGCATTCAATGCAATGTGCTCAATGGTCAGGATTGAACCGTTTGAATTGCTTAACCTAACAGGTTTACGGTTTAGGGTTTATGCTACCGACCTATCTGTTTCCTATAAGGTCGATGTTGTGTTTCTTTTTGAGGTTGTTGGCAAAATTTGTGTGTGTATCCAAGAGAAGAGATACATGATTCTTGCTAGACCAGAGGAGAGAAGTGATACCTATAGAGTGTAAGTGCAGAAGGTGAAGAGGAGCTAAAGCGGATCTACATTGGCATTGAGTGTTGTTACCAGATCATTGTAATACCTATTGATCTCTAACCATCTCAACTGTTGGGAAATACCTTAACAGGGTAGCTTTAACTGGCTTGCTGTAAATCCTTTAATAGGGTGACTCAAAACCATTGAGTTCTTGAAATCCTCTAACAAGGTAACCTTAACAGGGTTTAACCCTTAACCAGGTATTCTAGCCATCCCTTAACCGGGTGATCCCTAACAGGATCGGTTCCTAACAGAACCTATTGCATCAGTCTTTAACTGGACAAAGCTCCTAACAGAGCGGACTTCTAAAGAGTTCAAAAACAAGCTTGTGGGTATTCATCCCCACCGTGGTTTTTCCCAGTTGGGTTTCCATGTGAAAAATATGTGTCATATGTGATGTCTTCTTCATGTGATGCTATGTCATTTTCTGTCAAGTGGTGAATCATGTTGATCTAGTTGTTTATTTCCATTTCACCCTAACGCATGATATATATATATATATATATATATATATATATATATATATATATATATATATATATATATATATATATATATGTCTTTGATGTTAGATTACCTGTTCATGCGTTAGGGTGAAATGGAAATAAAGTGTTAGATTGTATGAGAAGATAAGTGTCAACCGGTTTATGCTTGTCTCAATTATTCTGAGTTTTGCCAGTTGTACTCTGTTTAAAGACTGATGTTACTGTTTGTCTGTCAATGCATAGTGTTTGCTAACAAACCAGTTTAAGATTGTGTTTTTGTCTGTACTGATTCACCCCCCCCCCCCTCTCAGTATCAGTTTGGTACTATCCATTCATCATTGAGTTATGAGTACTCACATGAAGGATAATTATATGCAGCAAATGACACCAAGTTATGAAAAAATGTAACTCCACAAAGGAAAAGTGAAGCCTTAGAAAGAAAGAATGATTGAAAGGATATTCTTGCCCCCAAAGGGTGGAGACAAAAATAAAAATGTTGCTACCTAAGTATGATTGCACCTGAAATGACAAAGAGCCCCCAATAAATAAGCTAGAAATGTCACATAATGAGGAGCAACATAATAGGAACATAAATGTTATTTGGAAGGAATAAGATGAGTGTCCAACTCATTTTCATCTAGTATTTGAATGATACCAGTTACAATAAGTTGTTGAATTTTATCCGCTAAACCATATCATTCATTAGTGGAATGGCCATGGATTTGATGATACTTACAAAAAGAAGAATTGTGTTGATTTTTCTTACGATTTTTTCTTTGATGTTTTAAAGGGAGAGTGATAAATTTGGATTTAAGAAGCTCATACAATGTACTCTCTTATTGTGATGAGAAGTTGTAACAATACATAGATGTATTATATAATGGGGGAGGGGATGCCAACAAAGGAGGACTTTGGAAACCTAGACCTTCTTTGGAAAAGTGTGATGTAGATTTCTCATAACCGTCAAAATTTTGTTTCACACATATTAAACCATGTCCATTGTATCCATGTGTAGATATTTAAATTTCAAGAGAAGGGTTCATTCTCAGT
Organism: Cryptomeria japonica; assembly: GCF_030272615.1. Taxonomy (NCBI): domain Eukaryota; kingdom Viridiplantae; phylum Streptophyta; class Pinopsida; order Cupressales; family Cupressaceae; genus Cryptomeria; species Cryptomeria japonica. The sequence continues at coordinate 661,983,789 of NC_081415.1, forward strand.
ATAAAAATCTAAAGATCCCCCGTCATTATCAAGACATGGTGGGAATTGATTTATAAGAAGCTTGGATAAAAAACACATAAGGCTCCATCAAGGCTTCATTCTTAGATTGAGGGATCTTATACCCATTGAAGGAGGGTGTAAGGTATAATGTATCCCAATTCCTTGCTAAGGAAGTGCCATTGATAGGAGACTGTGTTGTTGAAGGAATCATAGTATTAAAGGGGGAAATGCATCCCACTTCATCATGAATGAAATTTTAAGGATTAGGATCAACCTTTATTGTGTGAAATTCATTGATATATGGATTTTATTGTGTGATGAAGAGTAGAAGGGAATTCTTTCATAGCATGAATCCATGGTCTACCTAGAAGAAGGTTATAATTAAGATGGTTGGGCATGATATGAATAGGAGTAGGTAAAGTTACAGGTCCTACTTAAATAGGTAATATAACTATACCAAGTTACTCTATAGGAACATTATCAAATCCACGAACATAAAGAGGATCATATTGAATAGAAGAATAATCTGAATTTATCTTATCCAATAAGTCAACACAATAAATGTTAAGTGTTGATCCATTATCAATTAAAGTACCTCTTATGTTTTGTTCATAAATGTGAGGAGTAATCATAAAGGGATAATTTCTATTTTTAACCTCTATAGAAGGAAATTCATCTTGTGAGAATGTAATATCATTTGGTTTAGAATAAAGATGAGGAGAAACCCTTTGCAATGCTTCTTGTATTATCTTATGGTATGATGGTGAAGTTTGAATCAAGTCCGAAAGGGAGATCCTAGCTAAGATATCATGGAGTTTCTCAACAAGATTAGGCCCCTCATTAATATTTTTCTTAAGATGAGGGGGGAGGAAGGGAGGTGAGAAGAATATTAGAATCCTGCTTGCTGTTTCTAAAGTTAGGCTTTTCAATACCATATTTTTGTGCTAATTGCCTTTCCATAGCACCTCTTTCACATATGTATTTTGCAAATTTTAGGATATGGGGAGTTTTCTTGGACCTAGGCTTCTCACAATTAGAAACATGAATGGTATGGACTTGATTAGGTTGTTTTTCCTTCAAGGATACATCTTTAGAAGGGAGGGAATCAAGGAAATTTCTAATGATTTCATCCTCTTTCTCCAAAATATATTTATGGGTAAGACACGCCTTAGAAGAAGAAAAAACATATCTAGTGGAAAATTAATTAAAATGAAAATAGGGGATGGTATAAATAGGAAAGGTAGTGACAATATCATCCACTTGCACCAAATGATCCTCATGGGGGAGGTAAATTTTAAGAGAAAGATGAACATCATTCTTCAAAGCATCATCCTTAGAAGGAAGAGTTTTGAAAGAAGTGCTCATAACCTCTTATTTCACCAATGTGCCCTCATTGGTAGGACAAAATTTGGGAGAGGATAAATCATAGCTATGAATGAAAGGAATAGCTAAATTATCATCATATGCATAAAAGGGAACATCATGAACATCTTTATGGGTAGGAAAAACTTGGGGAGAAGGAATAGAAATGTCCATCAATGCTTTATCTCTTGAAAAGGTACCATGTATTGAAGGTAAAGTAACATTAAGGAAGGTGTTTATGATATCATCCTCTTTCTCTAAGATACTCTCATGGGAGAAACACATTTTAGGAGAAAGATGAACATCATCCATCAAAATTTCATCCTTAGAATGGATATTTTTGAAAGAAGTGTTATTGGTTTCCTTTTGCACTAAAATGTCCTCATGGGTAGGAGGTGATGAATAGACCGGACTACTGAGAGGGGGGGTGAAATAGTAGTCCCAAAAACAAAAAATTCTTTGATAATCTGAAACTTATCTTAGATATTCTGTAGCTTTAAGTGAAATGAGTAATGGAAACAAAAAGCATAACATACACATCCATAAGAGAGATAACATATTTTATACATGGAAAACCTAAATGGGAAAAAACACAAAGAGGGTTAACTCTCTATAAGGAAGTTAAGTAGCAGAATAACTTCCTACACTAACCTTGAGAGGAGGGTAATGCAAAAACTTTTACAGATCATCACAACATTTATAGAAAACAAAAATAGATATAATAACATTCAAACCATAACACAGTGATTTACATGGGGAAAACCCTTTCGGGAGAAAAACCCCACACTCCAAAATCCACCCAATATATTATTCTATAATAAAAAAAAAAATTATAATATACTTGTAAAGCAATCTATTTGTAGGAGTACCACTAATCAGAGATTCAGAGCTAACTCAATAGCCATAAGACTCTTACACACAACCTCTATCTCACACACCTCATATATAGGACATACAATACAAGAAACCATCAAACGGTATTACAAAACCATGGGATAAAACCACCCAATATGATGTAGCCGACCTTATCTCCCTTCTAGATTCCCTACAATGTGTCCCTCCCTTTTTACAACTCATTTATGTGTCTGATGTGTTTTATATTTCCTATTTCAGGAGTACAAACTTCCGAAGGCCATAACTTGAGAACTGTGTGTCCTATTAACGAACCGTTTGAAGCATTGGAAAGATCGTGAAGTGATCTATTTCCTTGTAAATTGATTTATGCCGACTTTCTAGGGTATTTTGGGGCCTCTAAAGTCCTCAAAATTAAATTTAAATCTTTCATTGGACTCCTCCAAAGTGGAAAATTTAATATCTTCAAAAATAGATGTGATCTTACAATGTAACTTTACCGGAATGCTTATCTAGCCAACTAGAAGCTTCAAGTAGAATTTTGCACCATTTTGTGTTCAAATTAAAACTTAATATAAATAGTAACCTCATGTAAATACAGGGTTGAGACACCATTTTCCCAACAAAGATAATATAACTAGTCATATGGAGATACAGAATGAGGCTCATTGTCAAGAGGCTCACTGCCTGGAGGGTTCACTGGCCAAATTACAATGGCTCACTACCAAAAAGAAAGGAAATGAACTAAGAAATTTGCATCTACATATGCATGGGATCAGTTCCAATTAAGCTCAAACAACACATAAATTATTTGTAAATCCAGTTAAGAAACTCTTTGAAACACTCCATAATCTGCCTATGCAAGATCAACTTCAATTCTCTATAGCTTACCACCTTTCTCTTTACTTAATCATACCTTCATCCCAAAGTTATATTTTTACAACTCTTCGCATACCTCATCTATCTACCTCAAGCATAATATGATCATGTATATATATATGAGTATAACAATAAGAGTATTTATCAAGTCAACCTTAACAACATTTTTCCAAATGATATTTTCCACAGTCAAATCACATGTTGCAATCACCAGAGCCAAACATTAACATAATCTCTTGAGGTCGGCCTAACCCAAAATAAGCATATCCTTGAAATAACACAACAAAAAAATACTAGAGCACCATGATCATAGTCCAACTCATAATTACTAGGTTAAATATATAAAGAAAAAATCATCAATGGCTTATCATTAGAAAATAAGAAATTAGAGGAAATTGAAGCATGAATATTTGCTCAATATTGTATAACTGGATAAACTTTAGGAGCATCACTCCCAGAGCACCAAAACCATGAGTACAGTAAATTCAATTGATAATAACAATCATACCAAAAATTGCACTACAATAACTACATCAAGACACAAATGCAGAGTATTGTACTTTTGAAATGAATCACTGCATGAACGACTGGAGCACAAAGCCAATCAACCAACACCAAATATTTCTTATCAAGATAAAAGAATCCCCATACTAACAATATATGTTTCCAAAGTAATAAAAATGTCTACAACATATCAGCAATAACTAGGATTTGTTGTCAGCATCTGTAACATACATACTTGTCTTCCACTATTCTGCAACACATCATACATACCTATCTTCCATTGTTTTGCAATGCATCATACATACCTACCTTCTATTGTTTTACAATACATTTGGACAAGCCTAGATCATCGGGTTTGACATTAATGACAACTAAGACAAGTATTTCTATTAGTAAGATCCTTAGGAGAGGGATAGAGTGAAACAAGGGAGGCTAACCATTATCACATCTATAAAATAAATGCATCATGGAACTAACAAAATGATAATAATTTTCTTTTTCAAATGATAACATGTGAAAAATGCATGATAAAAAGAGATAAAAATATGAAATTTTATAATTTTTGTACTAATGCAAGTACAAAAACCATGAATGAATGCACCTTTTAATCTTAGTATGCAAATATTAGATGTTGGAATAAAAATAAAAAATATGCAAGTCTAGGAAATGACCTAACTTTCACATGCATCACTTTAAAAGAAGGATGAACAAAATAGATCCAACCTCAATTCTATTAGGAAGAGGTTTGAATGTTGATTGAATTCTTATTCCCTTTTGTTTTAGTTGAAAATTCAATTGAAAAGATGTAAGTTGAATTCCAAATCTAAGGTAAGAAGGTACATGCATGAACTAGCAACTTGGAATGATTATGCCAATTGATAATGAAACAAAAACTTCACAACATGTACAAAAATGGATAGGAAGTATGAGTGTGCACTTAGATGAATTTTGAAGCTAAATTGATAGGACCAGGGCAGCTAGTGCCTTACTCTTTTAAGTTGTAGTATGAAAGTATGAATCCTGATGCAGTCCAAAAGACATATGTCAAATTTGGACTTGTTCTGGGAGGACCATGGTGTCAAGGCTGATGGTATGATGAAAGAATAAGGATCTGGTCAAATACTGAGAGGGGGGTTGAATCAGTATATAGAAAAACTGATATAAACTTTCACCAATTTCATAATCAACCTCTCAAAGAAAACTTTAAACTGGAAAGTTTAAACCACTGAACTATAAATGCAATATCACTATCAAGATAAACCGGTTGTCTATTATAAGAGATTAACAGTAAACAACTAGAAACTCCACAAACATCCAAATACTTTACTGACATAAGTAAAACCTCATTTCAGATTGATGTTGAATAACATGCCATATCAAAGTGGATTAAGCAGTTAATAAATTCAACCATAGAAAATATAACCACAAAAACATTCACCAATTGACACAATATTTTGACGTGGAAACCCAAATGGGAAAAACTACAATGAGATGAGATTCGCAAGTTAACTATCTGAACTCTTTTAAAGTTTGCCCTGTTAGGAGCCAAGCCTGTTAAAGCTTTTGCAAAAAGTCTTGTTAAGAACAGATCTTGTTAGGGACCACCCAGCTAAGGGATTGACTATATTTCCCTATTAGAAGTAATACCCTGTGAGGAGTAACCTCTGTAGAGGATTTGAAATCCAATCTAATAGACCACCTGGTTAGAGGATTTGAATAACACTAAGCTTGTTAGAGCTTACTCGGTTAGGGTATTTTAACTATTGTAATTGTTAGAAAATAATAGGGGTTTTGCTGATCTATTTGAATAGAATTACACTTGCTTGTTCAAATCCTTTTCATTCTCCTATATGTCTTTACACAAACTGTAGATACATCGTCTGGTTTGACAACCACACACTCAACAGAAACTTTGCCAACTCTTAAAACAAAACAACTCATCAACCTTATAAACAAATCACTAGGTCGGTAACATAACAAAAACCTAATTCTCTCATAGAGATTACAAACAAGTCGGTTCAAGTATGACCATTGGATTACATAACAATATTTGCACATCATTCAAGAAAGTCTCGATTGCTCCTTGATCACCGCTTCATCGAACTTAGTAACTCATCACGCACTTTGCATTACATGAAATATACTTTCTCATTCCCAAGATAAAAACCATTATCTCAACGCGTCAAAAATACTTTGAAACTCTCTTCATACAATATGCAAGTGTATCATAATCATTACCACTCATCATCAGATCATAAACCAATATAACCAATTCACCAAACTTAATCAGTTAAGGTTTATCAAATCAACTGGTGGGGTTTACCAGTTCAACTTTGCAATACTTAGCAATATCGGTTCACTCCACAAACTTACCTACCAGTTACAGTTCCCTTCACTGGCTCTTCCTGTCGGTTACAAAACAACATTATAACAATATCATTACTGGTTCATTGACATCAATGGCAACATAATATTTCATTAATGCAATCTCCATGCAAATGCCAACAATCTCCCCCTTTGGCATTGATGGAAATACAAACATCAATACCATTGATTGCTATGATTCTGAATAGGAATCTTGGTTTACATTTTACCATGTACTCTCATTGTCTTCAACTGGCAGCTAGTTGTAGATCTTCTCTCTATCAATCATACAATTATTCTCCTCGTAATCACATAGTTCTTCTCCCCCTTTGACAACAATGCCAAAATGAAAGTAAAACATGCAATGTCAAACCTCACTGTTCAACATCAAAAACTTGCAACTTGATGCTTCCCTTGTGGAATAACTCCACTTCTACACCAATCCTACTGTAAAATTCTGCAAGTAACTCCAGGACTGATGTACTCTACATCAAGCTCAATTCACCTCATGAAGGGGTACAACCCCTAGCTGACTTCTAAGATACTTGAAATTAGTCTTAAGAAGAGGTTTAGTAAAGATATCTGCAAGCTGCTCCTTGGTAGAAACATGCTCCAAGATCACATCTTTACTCTGCACTTTTTTCCCTCAAGAAATGATACTTCAATTCAATATGCTTGGTTCATGCATGCAAAACAGGGTTCTTGGAAATATTTATGGCACTAGTATTGTCATATAATATCTTTACAAGTTTTGTAAACTTCATCTTGAAACCTTCCAAAATGTGTCTCATCCAGATAGCCTAGGTGCAATTCATATAAGTTGCAACATACTCAGCTTCAATAGTAGACTGTGATATACAACTCTGCTTCTTGCTACTCCATGAAACAAGTCTTCCTCCAAGAAATAATGCTCCACCGGTTGTGCTTTTCCTATCATCAACATTACCTACCCAGTCTGTATTTGTATACACCTTCAAGTCAAAGTTACCTTCATATGGATACCATAAGCCATAGTCAATAGTGCCTTTCAAATATCTGAATATCCTCTTGGTTGCTATCAAATGTGTTTCCTTTGGATTCTTTTGAAATCTAGCAACTAGACCAACTGCATGAGCTATATCCGGTCTGTTGTGAACAACATAGTGCAATTTCTCAATCATTGACCTATATTCCTTTTCATCGACGGATGTGGCTTCATCTTCCTTAGATAACTTACAACATGTAACCATTGGTGTCCCAGCTGGTTTACAGTCACTCATACCAAATGTCTTTAATACCTTTTTCACATAATGAAGCCTTTCATACCATGCTCTCGGTGCTTGATTTAATCCATATAATGCCTTGTGCAACTTACATGCCATGTCTTTTTCATCAATAAGAGCATAACCATCTAGTTGCTTAATTTATACTTCTTCCATTATTCCATTAAAAAATGTTGACTTCACATCCATCTGATATACTTTGAATCCCTTATGTGCTACAAATGCAAGTAAAGTTCTAACACCTTCCAATCTAGCAACTGGTGCAAAAGTCTCACCATAATCTTCCCCTTCCTCTTGTGCATAACCTTTTCACACCAATCTAGCTTTGTTTCATACTACTACACCATCTTCATTTAGCTTGTTCCTGAATACCCACTTAGTACCTATCACATTTTTATTCACCAGTCTAGGTACTAGGGTCCATGTATTGTTCTTCTTAATTTGATAAAGCTCCTCCTCCATAGCTTTGACCCAATGATCATCTCCAAATGCTTCCTTAGCAATTCTAGGCTCAATAGTGGAGATCATGCAAGAATTATCTCTAATTCTTCTTCTGGTTAACACTCCAACATCCTTATCTCCAATAATATCATCAAGATTGTGATTGAATCTCACAGACCTCAAAATAATATGATCATTATCTTCAAGTTCTTCTTCTTTGTTATCATCATCTTCTTATGAATCTACCTATTTCGGTTGAACTGGTACAACAACATTCTCATTCCCATTTTTCAAGTTTCACAGGTTTTGGTTCCAAAAACAAAATACAAGGTTCTTCATCCTTTTTCTCCACATTGGTTTCTCCTAAGACTTCAGGATACTCATCCACTCAAACATCAACACTCTCAATGATTATTTGTGTCTAGTTGTTGTAACATTTGTAGGCCTTACTCTTGGTGGAATAACCAAGAAATATACCTTCATCACTTTTATCCTCAAACTTACTAACATAGTCACCTCTCTTAATAAAACATTTGTTGCCAAATATCTTAAAATAACTAACATTAGGTGATCTACCATACCAGTATTCATAAGGAGTCTTGTCCTTACCTCTCTTTACCAAAATCTGGTTCATAGTGTAAACAATTGTGCTGACAGCTTCTCCCCAAAAAAAATTCGCTATACCTCCTTGTATCAGCATTGTCCTAGCAACTTCAACAATTGACCGGTTGTTCCTCTCTACAATACCATTTTGTTGTGGTGTCCTCGGTGTAGAAAGCTGTCGTTTGATACCATTTCCTTCACAATATCTAGTGAATTCCTCATAAGTAAATTCACTGCCTTGATCAGTCCTCAGACACTTTATCTTCTTACCACTCTCCTTTTCAGCTAAGACCCTAAATTCCTTGAACTTATTGAATGCTTATGTTTTATCCTTTAAGAATGTGACCCACATCATTCTTGAGAAATCATCAGTGAAGATCATAAAATATATGTCACCTTGAATAATTTTAGTCCTTATTGGTCCATAGAGGTCTGTATGAACCAAATCTAACAAATGTTTTGCTGAAAAAATATTTGCTCTTAAAAGTTGAGGATTTCATCTTTCCCAATTGACATTCCTTACATAGAGCATTAACCGGTTTGTCCAATTGAGGCAAACCTCTCACTATCTTGGACTTACTCACTTTAACAATATTACCAAATTTTATGTGACAAAATATCATATGCCAAAGCCAACTATCATCTACTTTAGCAATTAAACAATTGCTAACTTTAGGATTCAGGTGAAACAGGTTACCTTTAGTCTTCTTGTCGGTTGCAATCAGTTCAGCTTTTCTCCCATAGATTTTGCACGTACCATTCTTAAAATCCAATGGATATCCTCTATCATTGAGTTGAGCAACACTCAAAAGATTGTGCTTTAGTCCTTCAACCCAGTAGACATCATCAACACTGCTCTTTCCATTAAGAGAAATAGTTCCCTTACCTTTAACCATGCAGGGTGAGTCATTACTAAATCTCTGGTCACTGGTCAAGTGATTGGAACAACCACTCTCAATTATCCAATCATCAGAATTATCCATGCGAGAAACTAAAGCCTTCTGACAGAGTTTTCCTCTTTAATGGCTACAACACAATGTCTTCATTAGCATCACCCTCAAATTCCTCATCAGTGATACCATCATCAACTGCAATAAGACAATCTCTATTGCCTTTTCCCTTGTACTTCTTGAACTTCTCTCGCTTGTGCTCATTATCACCATTAGGATAGTTAGATGCAATGTGTCCAATCTTGTTGCATGCAAAACATTTCAAAAGTAGTTTACCTCTATATTTACCAGTACCTCTGGGCAACCGCTTGGCCAATATTGCTTCAAGATCAACCAAACTGTCTTCATCATCAACTTCTCTGCTGGATCTAGATTCATAACTGTGACTGACATCTCTACTTTTTCTCATAGATGGGTTAGAAACTAAATCTCTAAATGTAGACTCAAATTTCTGAACACTACCATCATGACTATTTAATTCGAAAGAAGTAATCTTACCAATGATGGAGTCAAGGGTTACCTTAGTTTTGTCAATAGATTTTAGCTCATGAATGGCTGCAACTCGAATAGCATAGACCAGTAGCAAGGTTATCAACACCTTACTAACCACTGTGGCATCTTCCACTTTACCACCAACACTCTTGATCTCACCAACTCTCTCCTTTATCCTCTAACCATATTGTTGGATATTCTCACCTTCAACCACTTGCATGTCATTAAACTTTCCTCTTAGACTCTCTTCCTTGGCAATCTTCACATGTTCGTCACCGCTATAAATCTCTTCAAGTTTCTTCCATACCTCATATGCAATCTCCAGACCATGGACATCTACATATTCTACATCAGACAAAGAACTAATAATAGCCTTCAGTGCTTGATTGTCTTCTTGTTTCTCTTTCTTATGATCATCAATAATAATCCAACTAGGTGCAACATATTGAGTACCAACATGTTCCCAGTATTGACTTCCTAGACTCTTGATATAAATTTTCATTATATCACTCCATATTCTATAGTTCTCTCTATTAAACTTCGGACCTTCCTTCTTCATCATTTTCTACAAGATCTTTACCTCAAGTTGTTAGGCTTAGACCTTAGAGGACCTAAGAAGCTCTGATACCAATTGATGGTATGATGAAAGAATAAGGATCCAGTCCACTGCTTAGAGGGGGGTGAATCGGTATATAGAAAAACTGATATAAACTTTCACCAATCTCAAAATCAACCTCTCAAAGTAAAATTTAAACTGGCAAGTTTAAACCACTGAACTATAAATGCAATATCACTGTCAAGATAAACTGGTTGTCTGTTATAACATATTAATAGTAAACAGCTAGAAACTCCACAAACATCCAAATACTTTACTGACATAAGTAAAACCTCATTTCAGATTGTTGTCGGTTAACATGACATATCAAAGTAGATTAAGGAGTTAAGAAATTCAACCATAGAAAACATAACCACAAAAATTTTCACCACTTGACACAATATTTTTACATGGAAACCCAAATGGGAAAAACAACGATGAGATGAGACTCACAAGTTAACTATCTAAACTCTTCTAAAGTTCACCCTGTTAGGAGCCAAGCCTATTAAAGCTTTTACAAAAATTCATGTTAAGAACGGATCCTGGTAGGGACCACCTGGTTAAGGGATTGACTATAATGCCTTACTAGAAGCAATACCTTGTGAGGAGTAACCTCGGTAGAGGATTTGAAATCCAAGCTAATGGACCACCAGGTTAGCAGATTTGAATAACACTAAGCTTGTTAGAGCTTACCCGGTTAGGGGATTTCAACTATTGTAATTGTTAGAAAACAATAGGGGTTTCATTGATCTATTTGAATAGCACTAAACTTGCTTGTTCAGATCCTTTTCATGCTCCTATCTTCCTTTACACAAACTATAGATACATCATCCAATTTGGCAACCACACACTCAACTGAAACTTTGCCAACTCTTGAAATAAACTAACTCATCAACCTTATAAACAAATCACTAGGTCGGTAACACGATAAAAACCTAACTCTCACAGAGATTACAAACCAGCCAGTTCAAGTATGACCATTGGATTACATAACAATCTCTACACATCATTTAAGAAAGCCTCGACTACTCCTTGATCACCAATTCATCGAACTCAATAACTCATCACGCTTTGCATTACATGCAATATACATGCTCATTCTCAAGATAAAAACCATTATCTCAATGCACCAAAAATACTTTGAAACTCTCTTCATACAATATGCATATGTGTCATAATTATTATTGTTCATCATCAGATCATAAACCAATATAACCAATTCACCAAACTTAATTGGTTAAGGTTTATCAAATCAATGGGTAGGGTTTACTAGTTCAACTCTCCAATACTTAGCAATACCGGTTCACTCCACAAACTTACCTACCAGTTACAAAACAACATTATAACAATATCATTACCAGTTAATTGACATCAATGACAACATAACATTTCATTAATGCAATCTTCATGCAAATGCCAACAAAAGTATTCTATTCCTATACCATGGCACCAAAGAACTCTAGTCCATGCACTTTCGGATGAAATTTGGTCAGATGCTCTATTTTTGGGTCCTAGTGTTGTTCTGGTCTTCCTGGCTCCAATAGGTACTTGTAGTTGCACGCAAGAGGAAATAAAGGACGGTTATGGATAGGGGTTTACCTTAGCTCAAACCTTGGGTTTAAAATTAATCCTAATTGAAATAGAAATGGAATTGAAAGCCTTCCTTTTGGGGGTAGAGACAAGACTTAGAATTTAAATGCTTGAATGTAGATGATTATACCTGTTGGTTTCTTACAATGCCTTAGTAATAAATATTTATTTCCTTGACCAAAAGGCTCAATTATCTTCTATCACTAACTCATTTATAAGGAATTCATTCAGTTGTCAACCTAGGAATGTATACTTGAAATAGGAATGCACTATATGTGCACTAAGAGACTTATGAGGAACACTAATTCAAACTTGAAACAACTAAACAAGAAAGTAGTGGAGAACATCAGATTTTAACATTGCTTCTACTGACATTAACTTGACCTATTGAATGTGAAGCTTATGATTCTATTCAAGAAATAAACTAACTTAGTTTGTAAATAAAAACTTTGCTTCCTTTGGCTATAGGAACAGTCACAAAATGAAGTTTTTATGGCTGCAGGACAGTTAATCGAAAGACCTAAAACAACAAACTTAAGCTCGATAGTAAAGTTACTTAGAAAAGAATAGAAATGAACTAGTGTGGATGCTCCCCAAGTGGGACCCCTTGGTTGAGCCTCCAAGATTCTAACCAAACCTAAATATTATAACATCATCTCATGCACATTGAAAATTTGAACAACAGATATGACAGAACTGAAATCTCTTGCTTTATTAAACTATGAAAGCAAAGTACATTAAGTATTTGAAAGATAAAGACTCGTTCCAAACTTCATCCATAACTAATGGATTTATAGGAAATTCAACAACTAACTAACTACACAGTCGATCCATTCCCAATAGACTAGGAAGACAACTATTATTGAAAGTAAAAGCATAGAAGGTTAAATAATTCCAGGACTTATGTCCAAAGCATGAATATAGACCAAGAAACCCTCTAGATCTTCTCAATAGATCGACATGCATTCTAAAACAAAAATTGATCAACTATAACTGGGAGATCTGCTAGGCTCATCAACTACCAAATTGACTAGTTCGACAGCCCTCATTTGAGTAAGACTACAATTCTTTTAAAATAGCAACTGATGTCTCTTCATTGGCTTAGTTTGTCTTCCAGCTGCACACATAGAAGTTAATGCACAAAAACACATATTCAAACAATATTATTGTTAATCTGAGAGAATCCAATTAATACTGAGAGGCGGGGTGAATCAGTATTAACAACAATTTCAAACTTTAAAACTTAACCTTCTAAAACTTTATCAACTCAATCATAAAGCAGTAATAAACTCTTTACCATTACCGATGACCACTACTAATCACTGCTAAATTGATTTATCATGTCTACACATTAAGTGTTCATTTACCATGCATTAACTAAAAATACACACAACAACACATAAAAACATTCACCATATGAACAACATGTTTTTCACGTGGAAACCCAAATAGGGAAAAACCACAATGGGAATTGGAACCCACAAATACTTTGCACTCTTTCGGAATGCACCCTGTTAGGAGCCAAGCCCAGTTAGAAGCTTACAAAGACACCCTGTTAGGAGAAAACCTTGTTAGGAGTCACTCAGTTAAGGGATTTACCTTAGCCTTGTTAGGAGCTTTGATCTGTTAGGATCAACCTCACAAGAGGATTTAGAACTTAGATGTTGAGTCACCCTGTTAGGGGATTTATAATGTGAGGCCTATTAGGACCTACTCGGTTAAGGAATTTTGGTTGCTGCAATTGTTAGAAACAACAGTGAATGATATGGGTACAACACTTACCTTCTTGTTTGATCAAATCCAATTAAGCTCCAAATCTGCTACACTCGGGCAAATCTCATACTCTGGTTTGGTTTCACACTTTTCTCAAACCACCTACACTCCAAACATCAACTTTACAAACATAAATAACCTTTGCAACTTAGTTGGTTACAAAACCCTAAGACTTACAACATAGATCATCATAGATCTTTTACAACTCATTACTGATCATCATTTATTATCATATGGATCATTACAATCAATTACAAATCAAATACAACCATTGAATAACCATCGCATCTAGATCTGATACAAAGTCAAACCCTTAGAACATTCTACTAAGCACTTTGCACATTCCCAATAAATTTGCTCTCCAAACACGCCAAAACATATTTCAAACACTTCACACAGTTTGTGCCACATTATCACCAACATTTGAACTTGATGTAGATCACCGCCAAACCAAAAATCATTACCAGTTAAGAGAATTCTTTACTAGTCCTAAAACCCTTCTTAAACCCTAGAAAAAATACAATAGAAACCATAAACATGGTTTCTGATAACCAAAACATGATGTGGTTCTGGTCAGATACATATTATAATGATACAAACTCACATTCCAAACTGTAACACTTAAATCATCACCAATTTCTAGATCAAATCAAAACATCTCCTCATTTACCAGTTAAGGTCCTAATTCCCAGCTCACTATCTATAATACTGGTAAGGCATTTTCGGTAGACCAAAAAGACTTAGATGAAAAAATACAACATAGAAAACATCAATTGCCATCAATGACAACACAAATAGCTGATAATATCATCTAATCATACAATCTCAATCTCTTCATCACAATGTCATCACAAATAGTCCTTTACTGGTTCAATCACCATTCTTGATTTGCATTAGTTATGCCAATTATGCCAACAATTACTTTCGACCAACATTTCATCAAGCATTCCCATATCATTAAAAGAGATATATAATATCATTAAGGTTGTTTTAATAGATGGCAAAGTTTATAGGTTCAAGCTACAAAAAGACTTATATCCATCTTAACCAAAATGTCTAAACTATAAAATGACAATTCTAACATAACATAAGTCCATATAAAACAACCAAAAAGACTATCCATCAATACCTTCAATAGGTGATGCAATGTTCTTGGGATAAGTCCTCCATGTGTTGATGCAATAACATGATAAATCACATAAAATCCATCATGTAATTATAGATTAAACAGAAATGAAAGGTGCCTTGATGTAGTTTGTTGCTCCTTGAATCAGGTCCTCTCTTGAGGAAGAAGAATCACTCTTGAATGATGATAATGTTAGTATAAGATAAGATTATGAAAATAAATTGAGAGAAATGCCTTATATAGGCATTTCATAATTAAAAACACCATTAGGATGAGTTAGATTTGATATATTTTGCATGGAGCAGTATTTGGATAGGATAGGACTTCCTTATTATCCTCTCAAAATTCGGTGAAAAAAGTGTGGGACCAGGTAGTAAGGATTCACCTTGGTCCTAACAATATTTTTTTTACTTTCAGGGAATGAAAGATAATGGGGTTCTAATATCGAATCCAACTCGGTGGCTCAAACCATAATGCATAGTTATATGTGAAATATGCTTTGAGAGTTGAATTTAGGGTAAGATTAAGGATAAATCAGGATAAAATGATAAAGGGAACACCTATAATTAAGGGCCCAAATAAGAGTGTGATGATGTAATAAAGTGAAATAAGACCCATAATATTAATTTATATCAATAAAGGCCCTATAATGCATAGAGGAAAGGGAAATACTAAAATAGGTGCTAGGAGAGTGTGAAATTGGATAAACTAATAAAGGTGTAAAATTTATGACACTACAAGAGAAAGTTTCAATACATTAGCATTCATTTACCTCAACATTATGTTGGTAGTGGGCCAGCATCCCTTACAGAGATTCACAACATGGTTTAACAGCTTCTTGTGGATTCTATAAGTCTAGTGGTTGTATCGGGCAATGATAGGTCGATCTTTTGGTGCAATGGAAATCCTATCTTATAACAAGTAGTATCAGAGCTTGGTCATAGGCTTGAATCACGCAGGTCATGGTGAGTGACGCTGGGAGGGGGATTGTTGGTAGTGGGCTAGCTTCCCTCGCAGAGATTCACAACATGGTTTAACAACCTCCTATGGATTATATAAGTCTAGTGGTTGTATTAGGCATTGATAGGTCGATCTTTTGGTACAATGAAAACCCTATCTTGTAACACATTATACTATTTAAAGACTTAGAGAGAGAAGTTAATTAATTTCTAAAGTATTTGGATAAAGGGGCCACACCTAACATTGTGGCTACCACTTAAGTGTTTATGTTGTCATTAATCTTGATGAAACTTTTGTTGTGTTTGAACTTTGTAAACTATTGTTGAGCACTCTCATTCTCATCAAATAGAGCCATTGAAGAGGATGACTCAAATTGACTCATTTGAAACTGATAATTAGGAAGCATTGCACATAATTGTGTAAAAAAATAAATTTAAATGGAAGCTTATCTCTAATGTCTTTTTTTTAAATTAGCAATGAAAATTCTTTGAACATCATGATTAGGCACTTGATAAGAAATTTGAGAATGCAAATGTTTATATCTACCAATTAAATCAGTCAATTTTTCTTTAACTCCTTGCTTACAATTAATCAAATCAATCAAAGAAATCTTAGGACCAATGTTTTTTTTAAATTATTGAATGCAAGAATTAGCCAATTGTTGGAAACAAGTGATGTAATAAGGAGACAAAGAACAATATCATTGCAAGGCTTTACCACTAAAGGTTATAGTAAGCACTTTAGCCATAAGTCTTTGGTCGTGAGAAAAATCACTACACAAAGTTTGAAATGTCTTCATATGAGTAAAGGGATCACCTTTACCATTATACAACTCCAATTGAGGAACTTCGACATGCTTAGGAGGAAATGCATAGACAATGTCATAAGATAGTGGGCTCGCTACATTAAATATGGGAACATTGAACTTGGATTGAGTTATGGAAACCAATTGATGTTGTGAGGATGTAAAAGTTTGAGCTAGGTTGTTAATGGTTGCTTTAGTGGATGGATTGAAATTGGAGATATTGGATTGTGATGGAGGAGTAACATTTTTCTATGTAGGTGGAGGTTGAGAATAAGGGGGTGGAACATTGTGGTATGTTCGTATGGGAAATGGTTGTGAAACAAATGGAAGGGTCATAGAAGGAGGTATGTAAGAATATTGATTAAGAGGATTTCCCTCGTGACTAACATGTGTAGGGTTAACATTTTGTGTGGAAGTAGTCATGATAGAAGATGTAAATGTAGGCACACTAGGTAAGGATGTAAGCATAGTAATGGAATGGTTAACTTGGCTAGTGGGTTGAGAGTAACCAAGGACTTCGACACAACTTTTCATTGGCATAATATTAGTGTCAACAATATGAGCAAGGCCATGCAGCAAATCCATGCCTATCTTATCAATTTGTACCATTCTTTTTAATCCTTAAATTAAGGGGATTACCTCACTTTCTGAGTATTGTTGACTAATCCATTGTTGAAGATTTTCAAATTCATTTTCAATTTTCTCCAATTGGTCAATAGTAACCCTAGTTACTGATTCATCCACATCATGAGAAATGAGGAGAATGGGGACAAGTGATGTCATTTGTTGGATTATAGGAAGCACCAACATTCATATGGAATAAGTTGTCCAGTTGAGTCTCCACATCCTTAGTGTTTAAACCTAGGGAAGCCTTAAGTCTACAATTTCTTCTCACTGGAATATTGTATGTAGGACAAACGGTAACAAAACTCATGCACAAAGGAAGGAAAAAAAACTATGATTAAGCAATGCAATTTGTTGTAAAAATGATTGATTAACCAATTAATTGAGCAATTTTAATTATGATATTTTTATCTAAATTTGAACATAACATGTCATAATAATCACATCTGAAAACACAATTGAAAAATTATGCAATCCACAAGTCAATTTTAAGACAATAAATTAAGGTTTTTATAAATTTAACCTCTAAATTTATGTAATTCAATTGCAAATAAGATTTATGAGTGCAAAAATTAATGTTGAAGTGCATACACATCATATCTGAGACAATAGATCATAAACGAGCATGAACAAAGTTGGTTTCACCAAAATGCATTGGATGAAATTTGGAATTAGGATTTCAATTAAGATAATAAAACCACTACCAAACCAAATTTTCTAAAACATTAAAAGAGGGGTGAATCTAATAGATCTAGCCACAATCCAAATAAGGAAAGGGCTGAAATTATATTTACTAGTTTTTTATTTAGGATAAATAGGTTTTGAGGGAACCCGAAACCCTTACAACAGGATTTGAAGGGACCTGAAACCCTTAGATTTTACCAGGATCTAGAATCCACAGTACAATGTTGCCAAGAGAAATAATCAAAGAAGATTAGCAACCCACTCTCAGCCAAGACAGAAAAGGCCAACACCTATCACATGCTCAAGGGTTTTACAAAGGCTCCCTTAACCTTCAACAGGTACCATGGGTGATTCCAGGCACCCATAACCTTCAACCACACCAGATTACAATAGATAACCTTATATTCACAATCTGGACACAAAGGGTTTTGAAAGGCTCACCTAACCTTCAATCTCAATTTTAAATTGGCTCCAAAACCAACAACGTAGGGTTGTTAAAGGATCCCTCAACCAAAGAAGGGTTTTCCCAGGCTCCCTTAACCTAAAACCTAGCCCACAGGCTACCAAAAATAAAACTAAATCCTTACCAAAAACAAAAGGTAGCCAAGATAGGCCCTTGAAAACTGCTAGCATCCAACCAGCATGTGAGTTTTACAAGGATCCCACAATATAAAGGAGCAATAGGGCTTTGGAACAACCCCTAGGACCTAAAACAAAAATAACCAAGAGGGTTTTTAATGGCTCCCTCAAACCAAAAACCAAACTGGGTTGTTGGGGATAGACAAAGAACCTAGACCTTACTGTGAACAAATATATGAGAGAGAAAATCGGCCAACCCTACCAGCAACCTTGACAATAGCAGTTGAAAATCTCCTTCATCCCATCTCTTCACCTCAATAGAAGAGAGATCCACCTCAAAAGGATACAGAAGATAGCAGACCAACAACTCAAAAATTCCAAATGCAGCCAGTAAAGCCTAAACCACACATTCATACCTAGTCTCCGCCTCAATAGGAGAAAGGGCCACCTTAATAAGATAGGGATGAAAGAAACCCGAGAGTTTGATAACATCTCTCACTAGCCAGCATAGAAACAACCTCTCTACCTCTATAGGAGAGCAACCCATCATAGAGAAAGCAACAAAAAGCCAAGGTAGTAGAGCATCCAAAAATCCCAACAAGTGATAACCCAAAAGTAAACCAAAGGGCTGCTCACACAAAGAGATAGAAGCTACCCACAAAACCCTCACAAGAACAGATAGTCAAAACAACCCCTTCTCTAGGTGTCCAAGGAAATCAAAGGGCCCCCAAAGCCAACAACAGACAGCTTGGGAGGGTAGAAAAAAACCATCCACACCCAAACTAGCCATCGAACAGAACTCCAAAGGCACCCACAACAAGAAACTATAAACACCAAAAGAAGGGGTCTTCCCAACAACACCCACGCAAGGCCTTTCAACACCAATCACATCCAAAAACAGCTCTGCCTCCTCCACAGCACCCCCTCCAAAACCACTATCCATAATCTTCACACACAACTAGAACCCTTGATCTACAAGACGCAAGGCAGAGACACAGGGCCAAAAACAAGAGACCCGAGGCAAGAATAGAGAATAGGATCACTCGTCCCCCTCCCCATTGTCTTCATCATCACCAGAATCATCTGTCTACCTAGCATAAACCCTATTCGTGGACCTTCTCCAACTCCTGCTCGTTGTCACCATTACTAGATTCACTGGTTGTTAATAGTTATCCTCTTCCTTAGTTGATTTTGGAAGGTAATTATGAAATTAGGGTAAAACCATGAATAATTGAAGCAAATTATCAAAAACAAACTGCTACAGATATCCCATGGAGCCACGAATAGAGATATATGTAAAATAATATGCTTATAATTTGTTCCCAAGAGTTTGGCATGATTTTTTCAAGACTAGGTAGTACAAATACACCCTGGCCATTCAATTTTTTCTCTATTGAAAGCTAAACCTATTCGTTGTTGTCAACTCTCTTGAAATCTTTGAGTACAACTCATTACCTTGTTTCCTGCACACAAAAAGAGAGGGAAAAATGTTGGGGATATGGGCTTGTTCTAAATCAAACCAAAGTTTAAGAATTAACCTAGAAATTGAAATAGGAATTGAAATGGAAATTACTGCTAAATGCTTTCCTTTTGAGGGAAAGGTCATCTCTGAGATAAAAATGCTTGTAATTGAAATATACCTTGATGAAGTTTTGTTTGATCCTCATGCAAGGGTTCTAGATTTTCATCAAGAATGTCTTCAAAGAAGGTTTATCATGAACGCCATCTTGAATGCATAAACTTGACTCTACTTCTGCTTCAATTCTTGATGAATGACTAATTGCTTTCTCACTTGAATTTGCTAAAGTGTAATTGAGATCTTTAGATGGCTTAGGTTTCAAATGAGAGAGGTAGACCTCCTTTTATACTTGACTACCTAAAAATTAATTAAAATTTTGAAGTTGGTCAACATGAGACCTTATTTTCTAATCATTCGGGATTACCGGTGTGGGGACCCAAAATAGGCCCTAATTGAAAGGATCGAGGCACTGGGATCCCTAGTCTTGAGCTAGAACCAGGGCGCCCAATGCCCTGGTCTTGTCAATTAGGACTTGGGCTTGGATTAAAGGCAAAGAAGGAAATGAAAATGTAGGTATGTGGATGGTGAGAGCAAAATTAGAACATTTACCAAGCATTGAAAGTTGAAGCACCACGGTGAGGTCTAGGTGAGGACAAATTATATGCAAATACAATTTTACGACACTACAATATTATGACATGTTCTTAATCCTAGGCAATGAGACAACTAAAATGAAAATTATTAAATGAATTAGGAAACTATAATTATATGTTAAAATATAAGGTAAGATATTATGAAAGCAAACACCTAGAAAGGTTCTTTAGGACCTAAGTCAGCTTAAGTATGTGAATAAGACCCACTAGTGAACTAGTTAGGTAAAATAACTTATTCAAACCAATGAACCTCTTAAGTGCAACTTAGGGAGTAGTATATTATTATAAGACCCACTAGTGAACTAGTTAGGTAAAATAACTTATTCAAACCAATGAACCTCTTAAGTGCAACTTAGGGAGTAGTATATTATTATAAAAATGATGAAAATATGAATATTATTATGGGTCATGGCTACTAGGTCATGTTAGTCTGTAGGGGAAAAAGTGAGACTAAGTATGGAAACCCTAAACCCACTCTCATACACACTCATTGAATACGAAAGAGCCTAGGGAGGTAACACACGTCGAGCACTTCTTATGAGAGAGAGAGATTCATGGATTACCTCTTGGGTTTTCTATTCCTTTGTTGTAAATGAGAGAGAAGAATGGTGCAAAATGCAATCTAACGTAGAATGCAAGTAAGAAAGAAAACCCTAATTTGAGAATACAGATCAAAGGACAATTGATACAATGCTAAAAAGTATAGATCAAAAGGCAAAATTAGAGGTGTACCTATATTTGAAGTCAGAGAAGAAATGTCTAGGACTAGGGTGCCATGCGACTATCTTGATTCTGCACTTCTGGAGCTGCAACTGACAGGATGGATTATAAGGCTTGCAAATTATTGTTCTTCCAGATCCTGCTGATAGAGGGAAAGACCATGGCACTACGTCACTATCCTGGGTAGGACTAGGGTGCCACACCCCTATCCATGTGGTTTTTTCCAAGATCTACAACCTAGAACTGTTCCTGTGTGCTCTTCTGATCCCAAAACTTCCAGCAACACTCGAATCCAAACCTATACTTGAAGCCAAAAAAGAGGGTTTAGGGTGGCTATATATGGTTTTGCCTTAGTCAAACCCCCGTTTTGGTGATTTCCACCTCCATGAATAGCCGATAATGTACTGAAAATGTGTGTGCAAGATCTTAAGATGAAAGTAAACAACCTAGAGCAACCCTAAATAGTAAACCCTAATTTCTTATAATTGACAAAGTAAATGCTCTAAATCCACAATGAAAAGTGATCTAAAGTATGAATATAAATCAAAATGAAGCTTATGCAAAGACATGAAAACAACATGAAACCATACCCAACCCCAAGGGAGATGTACAAGCCAACTGTTAGTCGGTGATCTCCTATTGTTCTTCTACATCTTCAAAACCCCCCAATTGATAAAATGATGCTTGATGAATATTTGATGGATGAATGTTGAATATTGTTGAAGACTTAAAAGATCTACTCTTTCACTACAAAGAAGGCTCTAATGCTCCTAAAACCTATTCTTAGATTCTTCGAAGAAGACCCCTTCAAATGAAGAAAGAGAGCTCTTAAGTATGAAACCTTAGATCTTAATTTCATGTTTAGGTCGACCTAGGATTTGAATTTCCCATTGATATTTTGGGGTTAAGCATTATTATATCATAGGATTATGCTCCCAAAATTTTAGGGAAAAAGTCGTGGACCATGTGCATTCCTGCCACAGTCCGACCAACTTTTCACCAAATTTTTGGGGCTATTAGATATGATGATATTAGAGTGCATCTTAAAGTTACAACTGATTTCAAGATGTTTTGATATGCAAAATCGGGCCTAAATAGTCAAAATAAGATATGATCAGGGTTTATGATTAAATTATTTATTGGAGGAATAAGATTAAAAGGGGCACACTTATGGTAAAGGACCCAACTTTATAATATGTAAACTGATGAAACATGACCCTAGATTTAATTAAATTAATTAATTAAATGCTTAAAGGGGAATTAGAAATGCAAGATGCAAGACACACTAAGGTGGGTGGTAACCTAATTGTGAAATTGTACCACCCTATCAAGGGTGTACAATTTAGGATACTACATTTAGCCCCCACTTTAGTGGTCATATGACACTATGTGTATATGCAAGCTAAAGTATGGAAAAGTAAACATCATTTGAAAAAGGATGTATCCATAAGTTGTTGGACGAAGCCCCCAATGATATTCGTAGTACATAGTTAGGAACCACACCCTACAAAACCACATGTTAGACCATAAAATCACCTAATTCTTACTAAGGAAGGTGATTAAATTTGAGGGTAGCTATATGCCCCCTGTTTTGACTTGCTTATTAGTGAGGTGAAATAGGGTATCATGTTTTCCATAACGAATTGTGATAAATATTTTGATGAAGGAAGTTCAAAACAAGGCTTGATTGCTCATCCAAGCATGATATAGAACTAATATGGATCGAGAGGCAAAACGCCTGATTCCAATGCCATCGGCGATGTGAGAATCAGAGCTTCCTAGCTCAAGGTATGATAGATTGAAGAAAAAGTGCAGAAATTAGGGTTTTAACAAAACATAAGGTCAAAAAGTGTATAGCACGTAAATATGAAAGTGACACCTTCATTTGTCACTTTCTAACTTTTTGGCACTATTAACTACAGAGGAGCACACATATTAGCCATCATGCCTTGACACTGACCTAAGCGACCTATGCGGATGGAGTTCCTACATCAATCCATACTCGTCGGTCAACCACTCGACAAGGTGAGTTGACCTTTCGTTGACTCCATTTGAATTTTTCATGCTTTCATATTTTATGATGATTTCATCACCAAGTCCGGGCTTAGGCCCCCTCTTCAGGCACCTAGGGGTCCTAGGACACCCTGGTCCTCCTAGGGTACCCTGGTCCTAAGGGAGCACCCTGGTCCTCTTAGGGTGCCCTATACCATCTGGGCGCCCTAGTCCCACCTAGGTGCCATGGTCCCAGTAGGGCACCCTGGTCCCTATTCGGGGTGACCTACAGCAACACACGAACAGGCGATGAACGTTAGGAGTGATAGAATTATTGCATCAATTAGATGATAGTGATGATTGATTACTAATGATAGAATGTTTTGCATTTTGTAGACACTGCCATACATTTGCGAGCATACCACCAGTCTCACCTTCTAGAGCCTTTGAGAAAAGATCCCAAGGTTGATAGTGGGGGAGAGGGAGTTGCTACATGTAGTGGGCTTGTGGGATGCAATGACCATGCCAACCATCTGATTCCATTATGCAATGTTGATGGCACTGATGGAGAGGTGGGATGCAGACACCTCGACATTTTCATTACCTATGGGGGAGATGATAGTCACCATTGAGGATGTATACCGCATTCTATGCCTTCCCATTAGAGGAGAGACTATGAGATATCGATCCAACCGGATAGAGGAGGATTATATGAGAGAGAAGGTATATGTTGTGGGGAGAGTGATATGCAGGAAGATGAGGGGTTGTATCATGGTTGACTAGCTCCTACACCCGATCGATGAGGTTCCATTAGTGAGGTGACTCATGATTGTGACCCTTGCATTAGTCATGTTCCCTAATGGGTACAACGCACATATGCATGGAGGACTCATCTACGCTATCCAAGAGATGGAGAGACATAGGAGGGTATACTCTTGGGGTCGGAGCATGCTTGCGCATCTCTATCATGACCTTGGGGAGTATGTGTTTGGATAGGGATGTTGCCTGATGATATGCATGCTACTACATGTGTGGATGTTTGAGAATATTACTTGCACTAACACTGTCAGAGCCCCCATAGAGCTAGTCCCAGAGTAGCCTAGGGTATTTGCTTATCCTCTTGCCCACGAGTGGCAATTCAATGATCTCTTGCACTGGAGATTGAGATTAGATAGATTGACAGCAAGAAGAGTCATATGGAGACCCTACCTTAGGATGTACATGTGAGAAGGGATACATAAATAGATGTTCAACATGCAAAGGAACCATCTATTAGAGGGGCGGTACAACCATATAGTCGTTCCCTTCTACTTCAACCAAGTCTGGTGGCAGTTCGGGTTCAAGAAGTCTATTCCTACTGATGTACATGTGTATATCTAAAATTCACGTGTAATCCTAAGGCTAGGAGTCATTCCTAGGCCTACCAGTGATGAGATCTACATCACAAATTCAGATGGGTCAAATCAGGACATAGCAACAGACTATAGAGATGATTCAGGTGCTCATCAGTAGTACATCACATGGTGGGGGAGGACATACCCTGGAGCCATCTTCCCAGCAGACTTCCCTGGTGGGAACCTCAAACCATGGAGATAGTCAGGCGACAAAGAGGGAACTGATACATCCAAGGAGGGCTTAGATGATCAAGATGATGACACAAGAGATCAGGAGGCAGGTGGAGATGGAGATGATCCTGATACCAGAGAGGGATATCAGGATGGAGATGATGAGGAGGATGAAGAGGAGGAGGAGTGGGAGGAGGATGAGGATGAGGATGACGATGAGGATGAGGATGAGGATGAGTCAGATACAATTCCTCATCACTCTAGGGAGGATACCATAGCCCTAGATTCACTGAGTCTCCCACTACAGGAAGAGAAGGACCCTATAAGGGGTCCAGATCCTATTCCCCATTGGCTCACACCTACTATACAGAGATAGTGTGAGTGTGGAGAGTTTAGCGGGTCCCAGTCTCAGGCGGTCTCTTTCCATGATCCCTACTGGGGGGGAGGGAGATCTAGGTAAGGTGTCCTGTTATTGATTAACTTATGTTTCTTAATTTCTTTAGATTTGATGATATAGAATGTTACTGATAAAATTTTCTCTTTCTTGCATCTACCGTCCAAGAGTGGCATTCTCTAATTCAAAATGTAGTGACAGATCTCATTGTGACTGTGCACATTCCTATGTCTTCATAGATATCACACAGATCCCAGAGGAGTACAAGATGACACGAGGAGATTTTCTCCCCTATTCAGACGGAGATGGGGGTCCTAAGAGAGAGATTACGACAGAAAGAGTGTGAGCTAGTAGCGTCACAGACAGAGGCAGCCACATACCATGGGATTATGATAGAGAGGGATCGCAGGATCTCCTCGCAGAGTCACTCATTTTCCATATCATGGTACACCCCCATGGGGCTACCCCCATGGCCAGATCAAGAGGAGGCATCTAGCCACCATCCTCCAGCTACTAGTCCTATGGATAGGAGATGATCTTGATGTATTGATGTATATATTATGACACTCATGGATATGTTATTTTAATGCTTAAATAATAAATGCATTGCTTAGATTAGAAGTAACATATTGAGTAATGAACGTGTATGTCTAATTTTAATTTCCATGTGAATGATTTCTCAATGCTTCATGATTAAATTGATACATGTGTGATTTAATTAAATTGCTAAGTGTAGTCACACAAATCTGTCCAGCTTAATTAAATAAATATTCGCTATTTATTTGATTAAAAATCCACTAGCTATCAGTTAATTAAATTAATATTTAATTAATTCATCTCCAAACATTCTCCTATTAATTAAATAAATTATTCAATTAATTTTAATTAATTCATTAAATCAAATTTCAATCAATTAAATGAATAAAATCTATTTATTTAATTAAATCCCCCTATTCCTCTTTTAAATAAATTAAATAAAAACATTTATTTAAATCATTATCCCCCCCACTTGTATTTTCCTACAAATGCAACTTGCACACATTTATTGAAATAAATGAATTTTTATTTTTAATAAAATCCTATTTTCCCTCACCCACCAAATCCACTTGCAAAATCTAATCCCCTTCTAGATTCTTCTAACCCCTTCCTAATTAGCCTAATCCATCCCCTAATTATTGTCACATTCCTAAGCAAAATGGAGTCACTTCTCAAAGACTCCAAAGTCTTTGAAAAGCATTTAATGCTTTTGTGTGTTCAACAAATGGCTCTTCCAAGACCACTAATGGCTCTTACATGACCATTTATGGCTCTTACATAACTATTTATGGTTATTTCAAACTTGTCTCCCCAAACATTTATTGTTTTGACCATATTCATCCATTTCACATTTGGACAAGAGTTTATCCATTGGATAAAAGCTTTATTCTTTGAATAAAGAGTTTATTCATTCAACCAACCTTGACTTTAAACTTCCAAGGTCATGTCAAGCATTAAATGCTTATTCCCTCTCCTCTCAACCTATCTCACATTGACACTTGTCATCCTGGGATTGGGTTGAAAGCCCTCACATGGATTTGAAATCATTCAATCCTGACCCTTGTTGAGATTGCTCAATCTCAACCATCCATTGCTCCATTTTTCCTATAAATAGAGCCCATTTCTTCATAATCCAGATCCTGAAAACTTGTATGCATTTAAGCTATAGGCATTTTAAGAGAACATTTAGCATAATAAATTCATGTATTGTCATTTTGGATTAAAATCAATCATTTTAATAACATAGTATTAGCTTTTCATTTCACATTTGGAGCACAATACTACAATCTCAATCCTCCATAAGCATCCATAGTGCAAAAAGCTGCTGAGAGCTACACTATTTTGGAACTTGGAGAGGAGAGGAACAAAGGAGAAAGAATCTAAGAGCATGTTAGGAGGTATTTGGAGATGCCTCATCATATTTGCTTCTTTAGTTAAATATGCTTTCATGTTTTTAGTATCTCTCTTGATATGCCTATTTAGATTAGTTTCTGATTGACTAACACTAACGATTTTCTTGTGTCTTTTGTGTTATTTATCTTAGACTAACCTTGTCCATTTTGCAGGGCATCACTAAGTATTTAATCAAATGCTACTTTGATGATGTACAAGAATAATGTATTAATCTTGAGAACTATATGACTAATGTGATTTAATTAACTCTAATTAAACACAACATAATATGCTTCTACTTAACACATAAAAAATTGTATAATATGTTAGCATATATGAAATGTAAATCTATTCAATTTACATAAAAGAATCCAAGACAAACAATGAAGTATTGAAACATGCTTGTCAAGAATGAAGTAATATAGATCAAACAATACAACATTATTTAATCCTACATACTTTAATGAAGACATGCTAACATATTACCCAATTTTGAAGAAAAAGATATATATATATATATATATATATATATAGAGAGAGAGAGAGAGAGAGAGAGAGAACTAGGCATAGTATCTATGAAGGTTCATAGCATTTCTGAGTTCCTTGAGAGGTGTAGCTTCCACATCTGCTATCTTGTAAGCACCTAATCCATAGACCTTGACAACAATGTATGGTCCAAGCCAATTAGGGATGAATTTTCCTTTCTCCTTAGGTAAGGCATTCATGTTGCACTGATTCTCGTAAAGGACTAAATCCCCTACCGAGAAGGAACATTTAATAACCTTATCATTGTAGCTTCATTGCAAATTTTTATGATATGCTTGAATATGCTCGAGGGCATTTATACATTGTTCATCAAGCATCTCAAGTTGTTAAAGTCTTTTCTCTCTATAGGAAACATCATCCACTATGAGCTTAAGAGAAACTATCATAGAAGGAATCTCTAACTCCAAAGGCATAGTGGCATCAACACCATAAACAAGATTATAAGGAGTGCAACACATACACTCATGTGATAAGCCCACAGAGCATAGGTTAATTGAGTATGCCAATACTTACCATGCTTGTTTACAGTCTTTCAAAGAATTTGTTCAATTATCCTATTAGAAGACTCAGCTTGACCATTTGATTGAGGATAATAAGGTGTAGAAAACTTATGTTCAATATGATATTTCTCGAGAAACTTCTTCACATCCTTATTTTGAATGGTGTTCCATTATCTGAAACTAAGGTAGAAGATATCTCGAATCGAGAAATAATGTTTTGCAAAATGAATTGACAAATTACTTCAGCAGTAGTGGATCGAAGAGGAATGGCTTCCACCCACTTCATAAAGTAATCAGTGGTAGTTATGATTAAAATATGTCGTTGAGATGAAGGAGGAGATATTTTACCAACAAGATCCAAACCCCATGTAGAAAAGGGCCAAGATGCTACCTGTGATCAAAGTTCTTGGGTAGGAGAATGGATCAAATTATTATGTTCCTAACACTGATGGCATTGTTTAACAAATGCAAAGGAATCCTTTTCCATGGTTTGCCAATAATATCCCATTTGGAGCAATCTCTAAACTAAAGATCTACCCCCAAAATGCCCTCCACAAGCACCTGAATGTGATTCCACAAGAGCAATAGGGACTTCAGCCTTGTTTAAGCATCAAAGGAGGACCATTATAACTCCTCTTATAAAGAACATTAAAAATGATAATGTATCTAGCAGCCAATTTGCGAATCCTAGCCCTAGTATTCTTATTTGAAAAGTCAGGAAAGGTACCATCACTCAAATATCTCATGATATGCGAGTACCATTCATCAGAATCTATAATGTAACAATATGCCACATCACTAGGATTATCAGCAATAGCCAGGGTAGTGAGGTTGTGAATAGTGAATTTAAGATCTACCAAGGGGTCCTCTAGAGAGACAAGAGAGGCAACACATGCCATTTCATCAGCATGTCAATTATCATTTTGAGGAATGGGCTTCATGGTATAAGAATCATTTTTTTGCAATAAGGATATAGCTAGATCTCTATATCGTGATAGTTTGTCTTCCTTAGCTTGATAAATTCTTGTCACTTATCTTATGATTAGTTAATAATCTCTATAAATATGTAGATGTTTCACATTCAACACAAAGGCTTGTTTAATTCCAGCTATAAGAGCCTCACATTCAGCAATGTTGTTGGTACATAATAAATTGAGATGATACGATAAAGGAATAAGCTTCTTTTTAGGAGAGATTAAGACCACCCCTGCCCTCGATCCTATATGACACTTTGAGCTATCAAAGTATAGTTCCCAAGTCTCATCAACCTAAGTGGAAAAATTGTATTCATCAAGAAAAGACTCTGGATTAGGTAGGGAGAAGGGTGAAGGAGCATCAACTAAGTGGTCAATCAATGCTTGACCCTTTATTGCCTTTTGTGAGACAAACATAAGTTCAAAATTGGTCAACATCATAACCCACTTAGCTAAGCATCTGAAAAGGTCAATTTTGGAGAAAAGATGTTTAAGAGGATTGAATTTAATGATAACATGAATCTCAGCATTCAAGAGATAATGCCTCAACTTTTGAGTTGCAAAGACTAAAGCAAGGCATTGTCTTTCTATTGTATAATATCATACTTCTCAATCGAGTAGAGTGTGGCTTATGTAATAAATTGGGGATTCTCTACCATCCTTATCACATTGTGCCAATAAGGTTGCACGAGCTTGAGGGGAAGCAGTGGTGTACAGAAGGAAAGGCTTAGTAGGATCAGCAAGTTGGAGAATAGGAGGATTGGCCAAATAGGTTTTTAGGTCTTCAAATGCTTGATGAAAATCCTCATTCCATTGGAAAGTGATATTATTTTTAAGCAATTGTGTGAAGGGAAAGGTATGATCCACAAGTTGAGAGATGAACCTATGAATAGCTTGGATCTTTCCTTGCAAACTTTTTAGTTGGGAGACATTCTTAGGAGGTGGCATGTTAACAATAGCATCTATCTTCTTCGCATCCACCTTAACGCCATGATGTGAAACTATGAATCCTAATAGTTTTCCACTATCCACACCAAAAACAAATTTTCGGGGATTCAAATGTATGTTATACTTAACAATTCTATCAAAGATTTGACAAAGGATCTTAACATGATATGTACGAAGAATGGATTTGGCTAAGATGTTATCAACGTAATATTTTAAGCTTTTATGTATATAGTCATGGAAGATGAGAGTCATAGCACGTTGATAGGTTGCGCTTGCATTTTTTAATCCAGAAGGCATCACAATCCAACATAACATACCCCAAGGGGTAGTGAAAGTAGTTTCATATTGATCTTGGGGATTGATGAAGATTTGATAATATCCTGAGAAACCATCCATAAAGGATAATAAAGCATGCCCTTCTACCAAATCCACTATCATATCTATATTTGGGAGAGGAAAGTCATCCTTTAAACAGGCCTTGTTTAAATCACAAAAATTCATACACATCCTAATCTTGTTTTTCAGCTTTAGCCACAGCTACAATGTTTAAAATCCATGGGGAATAATCTATAGGATGAATGAACCCAGCATCCAATATTTTTTTAATTTCAGCTTTAACAAGTAATGTCACTTTAGGGTGAATCTTTCAAATTTTTTGCTTCACAGGTTTAGCATCAGAAATTAGGACAATGTTATGAATGACAATCTTAGGATCTATGCCAGGCATGTCAAAATATATCCAAGCAAAGATCTTAGGGAATTCATGTAACAACTCGGCATATTGTTTTTGCTCTTCTTCATCAAGACAATTCCCTATCTTGATGATTTTATCTTCAACACAAGGATCCATCTTGATATCAATGGTGTCATTTATTAGGAGATTGCTTTCTTGAGGAGCATCTTTTAATTGAGGAAATTCTTTAACTATCTCATCGTTATTTCTTTCTTTCCCAAACTAAGCTTCCACATTTAGACAATAGGGAAAACTACGGTTATGGTGATAACGAGGAAGGTTGTCATAAGCTCCCAAGAATTCAACTAAGGAATCATCAGTAGACAAAACATCCAAAGCAAAGACACGAGAAGGGTCATAGTCAATATATTCTAGATATTTTAGTGAAAGAGAAGAAGAAATGACATCAACACTAATAGATGATCTCCTAGAGTCTTTAGTACGCTTGAAAGGATCATAACCAAGCCCAAATGTCATATCATGAAAGTTGTTTTCCAAGGGAACCTTAATCCCTTGTTCTTGAGCACCACATTCATTTTTATTATATCCACACCAAGCTAGGATGTGAAAACCAAGACCATAAAGGTCAGTCATTTCTGAAGATGAAGGAGGATTTTCAAAAAGTAAAGGATCAAAATCCTCTAGACCAGAAACTAAGGGAGATGAAGTCTGAGAAGCTGCCACAAAGTTATTACTCAATGGCCTAAACAAACTAGATTTATTTTTAGGTTCTTCTTCTTTCTTCTTTTCAACCTTAGGTTCTGTACAAAGAATTTTGTATTCCCCTTCGAAAGTAGGATTGAATTCAAGGAATCCCCAATCATCTTTTGCAAGAATCTTTTTAGGAGAGAAAATATTCTCAATCGTAGAGTCGGGCTGAGAAGACTCTTCCTCAAGA
Source organism: Cryptomeria japonica (assembly GCF_030272615.1). NCBI lineage: Eukaryota > Viridiplantae > Streptophyta > Pinopsida > Cupressales > Cupressaceae > Cryptomeria > Cryptomeria japonica. The sequence continues at coordinate 662,015,605 of NC_081415.1, forward strand.
ACCTTAGGTCCACTTGAGAAAATATTGGGAATTGATTCAAATATAGGAGACAGGTTTGATGAACTGATCACACTAATTGAAATAGAAGCTTTAGAGGAATTATCTAAGATAGTTGGGGAATAATTGATTGAAGAGGATTTAGAACTTGATGTTTGTAAACAAGCCTGGAATCTTGTATCACCTAACAAAGTTTATGTTGTATTGTTATGAATGAATTTGATTTGCCTATGCAATGTAGAGGGAACAACATGCATGCTATGAATCCAAGGTCTCCTTAGCAAAAAGTTGTATGTCAACTCTCCAGACATGACATGGATAGGTGTAGGTAAAGTAACAGGTTCTACCTTAATACGCAAGATGATGATACCTAGTGAAGATTTAGCAACATTATCAAAGCCACGAATGGAAAGAGAATCAGGCTCAATAAGAGATGTATCAACATCGGTCTTATGCAATAAATTAATGCTATAAACATTAAGACCAGAACCATTGTCCATTAGTGTTCGTCTAATCGCACTATCATTTATAATAACTAGAATCATTAAGGGATCATATTGTTGTTGAACTTCACTAAAGGGAAACTCATCTTGTGTAAACACAATCTGAGCCTTAGGTGTTGTAATAGAGTGAATCAAGGAAGCCATATTATTGGATGTCACTGTGGATGGTACATTCAATATTTTCAAGGAATCTTATAGCATTCCATGATGAGTCGAGGAAGTTTGAAGCAAATCCCAAAGGGATATCTTGGTAGGAGTAGCTTTAAGTTGTTCGACAAGGTCATATTCCTTACCAAGGGTTTGTCAAATGTGAGGTACTTGAAGAAGAATGGGTTGAGGATCAGGTAGAGGAGTCAGAACAACCAGAGGAGGGTTAGGTTGCCTATTGTTTGTCATGTTATAGGTATGGGCAACTACATTATAACTCTCCTTAGTTAGTTGTCTAGCATAGCTATAACGACTCTTAGTGGGATTCCTTCCTTGAACCGTAATGAAGGTTTGTTTGGAGTGCTAAAGGAATCATGACTACATCCACCTTGAACCATAAAAAGAGGTTGATTAGGAAGAGGTGAAGTTGGAGAAGGACAAGCACCTTGGACAATAAAAAGTGGTTTGATATGTTCATTCACATTGATCATATTGATTAACCTTTTAGATGCATTATTTGTGTTTGAAAGTTTAGGCAAAGACATAAAGTCATCAAGGGCATCATCCAATAAAGCATGATCATAGTGATTGAAAGGATTATCTTTGGACTCAAAAGGAGACATAAAATCATAGAGGGAATCATGGGAGTCAACCATGTTTCTAGATCTAGTGGAGAAGTTGATGGGAATATACCCATGAGAGGGGTCATTCAACTTATCCTTCTCATCACCACGAAATGGCATAGTAATAAAGTTGATTAAATTTTGGCAAAATGAGGGTTTAGAAGGCTTAGGGTTCAGAAACTCATCTAGAGCTTCATCCAATTCATCCTTACTAAAATCATAATCAACAAAATTGCATACATCATCAAAATCTTGAACATCTTGCAAATAGAAATCTGACATTTTGAAATGAAAAGTGCATATAACTCAAACACACAATACAAGGAAAATGAAAGAAACCTAGCTTTTTTTGCTTTTTTTTTGTTGAAAGAAAATGAAATAAACTATATATAGATCTAACAATGAAATGAAATTAAAATGAAATTGGATTCACGCCAGGTTCACCAAAGATGTGTAGGGGAAAAAGTGAGACTAAGTATGGAAACCCTAATCCCACTCTCATATACACTCATGGAATGCGAAAGAGCCTAGGGAGGTAACACATGTCATCTACTTCTTATGAGAGAGAGAGGGAGACATGGATTACCTCTTAGGTTTTCTATTCCTTTTATGTAAATGAGAGAGAGGAATGATGTAAAATGCAATCTAACCTAGAATGCAAGTAAGCAAGCAAACCCTAATATGAGAATACAGATCAAAGAACAACTGATACACTACTAAAAAGTACAAAGAAGAAGGCCAAATCAGAGGTGTACCTATACCTAAAGTTTGAGAAGAAATTTCTTGGACCAAGGTGTCACACCACTATCTTGATTCTACACTTCTGGAGCTACAGCTGATAGGATGGATTATGAGGCTTGCAAAGTACTGTTCTAGCAGATCCTACTGATAGAGAGTAGGACCGTGATGCCATGCCATTGTCATGGGGAGGACCAAGGCACCAGACCCCTATCCTTGGGGTTTTTTTCAAGATTTGCAACCCAGAACTGTCCCTGTGTGCTCTTTTGGTCCCGAAACTTCCAGTGACGCTCGGATCCGAACCTGTACCTAAAGCTAAAAATGAGGCTTTGGGGTGGCTATATAGGGTTTTGCCTTGGTCAAACCCCCATGTTGGTGATTTCCACCTCCATGAATAGCTGATAATGTACTGAAAATGTGTGTACAATAACCTTGTTTGTGTGCAAGATCCTAAGATGAAAGTAAACAACCTAGACCAACCCTAAAGAGTAAACCATAATTGCTTATAATTGACAGAGTAAATGCTCTAAATTCACAATTCAAAGTGATTTAAAGCATGAATGTGAATCAAAATGAAGCTTATGCAAAGACATGAAACCATACCCAACCCCAAGGGAGAGGTACACGCCAATCGTCATTTGGTGATCTCCTATTGTTCTTCTACATCTTCAAAAGCCCCCAATTGATAAAATGATGTTTGATGAATGTGTGATGGATGAATGTTGAATATTGTTGAAGACTTCAAAGATCTACTCTTTCGCTGCAAAGAAGGCTCTAATGCTCCAAAAACCTATTCTTAGATTCTTCTGAGAAGATCCCTTCAAATGAAGAAAGAGAGCTCTTAAGTATGAAACCCTAGATCTTAATTTCATGTTTAGGCCGAACTAGGATTTGAATTCCCCGCTAATATTTTGGGTTTAGGCATTATTATATCATAGGATTGTGCTCCCAAAATTTTGGGGAAAAAGTCGCGGACCATGTGCATTCCTGCCACAGTCCAACCAACTTTTCACCAAATTTTTGGGGCCATTAGATATGATGATATTAGAGTGCATCCCAAAATTATAGCTGATTTTGAGATGTTTTGATATGTGAAATCGGGCGTAAACAGTCAAAATAAGACATAATCAGGGTTTATGATTAAATGATTTATTGGATGAATAAGATGAAAAGAGGCACAGTTAGGGTAAAGGGTCCAACTTTATAATATGTAAAGTGATGAAACATGACCTTAAATTTAATTTAATTAATTAATTAAATTCGTAAAGAGGAATAAGAAATGCAAGATGCAAGACACACTAAGGCAGGTGCTAACCTAAGTGTGAAATTGTACCACCCTAGCAAGGGTGTACAATTTATGACACTACAGTTAGATACCCATTTACAATGTAATATCTCACAACTAGAGAAAATGAGAAAATCAAGCGGGACAAAACTCCTCTTCAAAAGAGAGAAAAGATATGATCAAGTGATGAAATATGGAGGACTCAATGATACCTCCAAGGATTACATCCTCTAAAATTACAATTAATTCCCCTCCATAGTAAGGAAATAAGAGAGATTATGGAGTCAACCCATAATAAGATAACATGTTGCAAAGAAAGATCAAAAGCACACTAGAGTAGACTCTGGAATATTAAATATAGAATTAAAGAAAGATTGTGAAGCCTAGAAACACTAGAATTTGATGAAGCAATAGGAATTGTTTATTGTGCTTCTACCAAGGAACATTAGAACCTCTATGGAGAAACATTGGACACTGATTAAAAAATGTGAGATTGATTGATTATTTGGAATTGAAATGAAGTGCATGATTCAAAACAACACCTTTCATGTGATAGGATGTCCAAATAATCCTCTAAGATACTCCTAAGGAAAGAATTGAAATAAATTGTACTTAGGGTTGAAACTAGAAAAAGTCTATGAATGGCTTCATAGATCTCCCCAATACCTTTCCAACTCTACAATAATTATCAAAATCAAAGATTGTGGCAAAAAGATATAAGCTCAAGAGCTAAAAATGTAGATCTAATTTTAAATAGAAAATAGTGGCACCAAAAAATAGAATCTAAAAAAATCACTTCATTCACTAGAAAGTACAAAGAACCATGATATCTTGTTTTTAAAAAATGGACAACACGACATGATGATTTTCCTAATTTTGGTAAAATTGTCAAAAGATTTAAAAAATTAGCACCTAGGGGGGTAGCCCTTGAGCACCCATATGATCAGTTCTATCACTAGTAGAAAAAAAGTCTCCACTACCTAGTAGTCATGACACTACAATAGTGGAAGAGTTTAGGAGCGGCAAGTTGGTGATCACACAACCTAGGGCTTTAAGCCCCCAAATACACATGATTGCATGATTTTGAGCAAATGACTAAGGGTTGGTGGCAAAATGGTAGTTAAAAAAAAATTAAAAAATTATATTGTACTTGATGTCGATAATCTTATGCCAAGTGAAACAAGACAACATAACGATGGTGCATCGCTTGCATAGTGCCAATGAAAGAGATGTACACCAATTGGAATATCTTGTAGAAAGGATGGAATATAATGTTGACCTACAAACTATAGATTTTGATGCTTGCAACCAAGTTGTATTATAAAAATCCATTCAATGAAAATATGGAAAAAAAATTATAATGCTCGTACACAAAAGTATCCAATTTCAATAATAATATATAAAATATTAGAGTTTTGAGGCCTTGTAGATGTAATTTTAGGGTTTTTTGGCCTGAAGTGCCCTAAAAATTCAAATTTTTCTCAAATATATAACCTTCACCCAACTTGAAACCCTTGTAGATCTAGTTAAACGTGTCAGAATTTTAAAAAAATAAAATCCAATCTTGACTTTATTTGATGGCATGGATTCAATAGTGAGGTCCTTGAACCCCTAAAATGCACCCAACAAGCTCTTCAAGTGTAGTAATATCCCTCATATTTGGGAAGGAGTCTACAATACTCAAGCTCTAATACCATGTAGGAGTTGAATGTAAACTCCCCACCCCAAATCACCTACAAAACAAAAATAACCTTCCACAAGAGAGAAAATGATAAGAATAAATTGCTCGATTATAGATGCTTGAATGATTAATTGAATAAGAAATGTATCTTGGAAATATTAGTTGATATGTTGTTGTGGTTGTCATTGATGTCAAGCTTTTTATTTCATTTTGGTCTGGAATATTTATGGTGCAAAGTTATCTTGTTGTGTTGTTGGTGCAAATGCTATGTTGGTTATTACAGAAGTAATTGGGTCCGAAATTTATTGTCGGCATTGAATGTTATTGTTATCTTCATTGGATATAGTTTTGGTATCATGGATATGATGGTAATGAGGTTTGAAAACATCTTTGTGTTCTTTGGGTGTTGTGGTATTGTTCATTGTTGGTTGTGAGATTTTATTATTGACATATCCTTAGGTCCAGATATGATTTGTGGAAGCACCTTTGATATTTTATGGGTCTCACTATAGCGTGTGGAGATCCATATTTGATTTATTTTCTTTGGAGAGTATTTTTCAATCAATAATTGCTTATATGGTTTCATAGCATGTGGATATGTTGTTGGTTAAGTTTCACTGATTGCAAATTGGTGAATTAATATTTGGAAGATGTGTTTTGTGATGGTGTGATGAAAGAATAAGTATCTGATAGAATACTGAGAGGGGTGAGTGAATCGGTATATTGAAATAATGATACAAAGTTCCCAAAATCAAATTCAATCACACAAAATAAACATATCACAGTTAAGATCAATATTCATAAGAATACTTGACATCAACCAGTTTGACTGTTATCACAACTTAACAGTAAACAATTCCAATCTTGTAAACATCAACAATGCTTAATCATATCTCAACATATTCATTTCTCAATGCTTCTAGTTATCATGCCTTATTAGAAGTTAATCAAATCAACAAATAACATCATAACCACAAAAACATTCACCACTTGACACAAATGTTTATACATGAAAAACCCAAATAGGTAAAAACCACAATGAGATGAGACTCACAAGGATAGATATCTGAACTCTTCTGAAGTTCACCTTGTTAGGATCCAATCTTGTTAAAGCCTTACAATAAGTCATGTTAAGAACTAATTCTAGTTAGGAATCACTTGGTTAAGGGATTTAAAAATATGCATTGATGAAAAGCACAATACCCTATTACAAGTAACCTCACTTGAGGATTTAAGAATCCAAGCTAATGGACCTTCTTGTTAGAGGATTTAATAAGTAACCAAGCTTGTTATAGCTTACTCGGTTAAGGGATTTCACTCCTGCTATAATTGTTAGAAAACAACTAGTTTTCTCAATCTGTCTGAATAGCACTATATTTTCTTGATCAGATCCTTTTAAGCTTCAATCTGCCTTACTCAAAGTGCAGAACCATTCATCGGTTAGGCAACTTCACACTCAATAGGTTTATGCTAATCTTGCCAACAACTTTTACAAACAACTTCATCGACCTTAAATACAAATCAATTAGGTAGGTAACACAACAAAAACCTAATTCTCATCATTGAGATTACAAACAACTCGGTACAATCTTGACCGTTAGAAATCATAACAATCTATTCACATTCTTCAATAAAATTCCAACTGCTCCATGATCACCACTTCATCCAACTTTGTAACTCATCACGCGTTGTGCATTAGATGCAATCCACTTTGCTTCTTCCCTAGACCACAAACAAACGTGCCAAAACAATCTGAACTTATCCTCATACAATGATCACACGTGTCTCCATCATTACCACTCATTAGATAATAAACCAACAAACTTGATCGGTTAGGGATTAACAACTAATAGGGTTTATCAGTTACATTGCATAGAAAGGTTTAACCCTATACACCGGTTTATCGGTTCAACTCACAAACATAACACACTAGTGTAAAACATCTTCCACAAAGCTCTTCTTACTGGTTACTAGCTAATATCAAAAACAACAATATCAGAAATAACATGAATACCATTACCGGTTCAATTGACATCAATGACAACATATCATTAATGCAATCTATATGCAAAATGCCAACATTTTGGTCCTCTCTTTCTCTTGAAGTGGATCACCATGTGTGATTTTGGTTCAGAAAGTATATTTTGATTTTGACAGACTTGTTTTAAGCTTTGATGATCTATCTTGTATATAAGGTATTTGAATTTTTGAGTTAAAGAAATGGGAATGAGAGAGAGTGTAGATGATCTGGTGAAGTTCAAAGATTAGAGGAAGTGTGAGCAACAAAGAAGAGTTGTGTTCAAATGATATGCAAGTTCTGTTGTGATGATGATAACTATTTGAGACATAGTGTTGGCAGTTGAGATCAAAGTTGTGTGTGTTGGTGTTGATCACTTGATGCAGAGTTTAAGGACAACTTCATCATCAGGAGATCCTTCTTTTTAGATCATCTTTTTGAATCTTGCCTAAGTGCAGTTAACTTCAAGTTTTGCAAGTCCTCTTTGTATCTTGTCCCATGAGAAGTAAGCCTCGGTGTACAAGTTCAAAGTAATGAACTCTATCTTTGTAATCATTTCATATATAATTGATATATTCTTGTGGGTTAACTCCTACCATGGTTTTTCACTGTTTGGGTTTTCCACATATAAATCTTGATGTTCATGTGTTGGATATGTATTGTTCTTTAATTGCTTTTATGTTGTTGTAATTGTTTGTTTGGACTAATTCACCCCCCCTCTCAATAGTACCTTGGGTTTAACAATTGGTATTAAAGTGTCATTCCTCTTGAGTAAGCTTAACCACTTGAGGTGGATCCAATATGGCACAAGACATTCATTACGAAGTTCCTATCTTTGATGGTACAAATTCTTCATATTGGAAGAAGAGAATGGAGTCACATTTGGAGACATTGCAAAATGGAATTTGCGAGATCATTCAGACTAGATATACAGAGCCACAGGGTGGTGCTAAGACTCTGGATGAGATAAAGTTGAAGGAAGCTAATGCAAAGGCTAGAGCTATAATTATAAGTTGCATAAGTGATTCAATGGTTGGAAGAGTAAAAGGATTGAAAGAATCTAAAGTTGTGTGGAATAAGTTGTGTTTGGCATATGAAGGTGATGCAAAGACAAAGCAAGCTAGGCTGATGAATTTGAAGTAGAAGTATGAGTACTTAAGAATGCTTGAAGATAAAGGAATTGAGAACTATATTCACAGAGTGACTGATCTTGTTGATGGCATTAGAGTTCTCAGAGGATATTTGGAGGAATATGATGTTGTGCATAAGATCTTGTTGACTTTGCCTAAATCCTACAAGCCGCAGAGATCAGGAGAGTAATGATTTGATCAAATATACTATTGATCAACTTATTGGTACCTTAGCAGCCTATGAGATTTCAAAAATGTGGGAAGAGATAAGAGAAAAGAGAGAAGCAACATTTAATGTTTCAAGGTTTGATGATCTAGAAAGTAGTGGAGACTGAGATGAAGTTGAAGCAAATTTTGTGAGAAGATTGCAGTGAGGCATTGGGAAATATAAAGTTATGTTACCTTTGAAATATTTTTCTTGTGGTAGAATTGGACATTATGCTTCTAATTACAAGTGCGAAGAATATTATAAGAGATATGATGACGATGAAAAGAAGAACAAGTTTAGAAGATGAGATTTCAATAGAAAAAGAGAAGGGATTATGCTCTATTGAAGAACATACATCTAAAGATGAAGTAGATAATGACTCGAATGAAGAATCTTTATTTTTTGCAATCAAGGATAAGTAGAGTACTTTGGAGAAATCGAAAGATGAGAAGACTATTAAGATTGCATTGCATGCTAAGATAGAACTGAATACATAGATTATAGACTTTGGATGTTCAAATCATATGACGGGTGACAAAGACGGGTTTATTAATCTAAAGAAATATGATGAAGGATTTGTGAAGTTTGCTGGAAAAGATGATGTAGTTATTCAAGGTATTGGAAGTGTTTCAATTGATAGTAAGCATAAGACTGATGATGTTTATTATGTTGAAGGATTAAGACATAGTTTGTTAAGTGCTATTCAGATGTGTAGAAAAGGGTGTGGATTTTTGTTTAACAATACCAGATGTGTGATTAGAAAGGAGAATACTGGTAAAAGAGTTGCAGATGGAATTAGAAGAGGTGGAAATGTTTACTACAATAAAGATAAAGACAAAAATAAATGTTGTCTAGTGCAAAAGATTGAGATTGTTCTTGCAGCTCCAAAGAAGACAAGGGATCTGAAAGAAAGCAAAGAGAAGGAATCAAATGAAAATGAAGAAGAAGAAGAAGAGGAAGATTTAGTGAAATTTCCTACTAAGTATGTTTAGAAACATCATTCAGAGAATCAAATAATTGAAGATAAAGCAAAAAGTATTCAAACAAGAAGGTAGATTACAGAAGCTCAAGATCAAGCTAATTACAGTTTTCTATCGGTGACTGAGCCAAAGACATATGAAGAAGCAAGAAAAGATGAAAGTTGGGTAAATGCAATGGAAGAAGAATTAAATCAGATTCATAAGAACACGACTTGGAAGTTGGTACCTAGACCAATGGACAAGAATGTAATTGGAACTAAGTGGGTATTCAGAAATAAATTGAATGAGTAAGGAAAGTGAAAAGGAATAAAGTAAGACTCGTATGTAAAGGATATTCTCAAATAGAAGGTATAGACTTTGAAGAAACTCTTGCTCCTATAACAAGGATGGAAGCTATATGCATGCTTCTTGCATTTTCTTCTTATGAGAACTTTAAGGTTTATCAGATGGATGCCAAATCAATATTTTTTAATTGAGATCTAGAAGAAGAAGTTTACATTGAGCAACCACATGGATTTAGATTGACAAAAGTTTTAGATATCATGTGCAGATTGAAGAATGCTTTGTATGGACTTAAATAGACACCTAGAGCCTGGTATGCAAGATTGGATAGGTATTTACTTCAATAGAATTTCAGGAAAGATACAACAGACAATAATATTTATTTCAAGATTGATGGAGATAAGTTGTTGATTGCTATAGTTTATGTTGATGATAGTATATTTGGAGGAAATGATGATCTATATAGAGAATTTACTAAGGAGATACAGAATGAGTTTGAGATGTCAATGATTGGTGATTTGTCTTTCTTTCTCAGGTTGTAAGTTGGTCAATCAAAAAATGGAATCTTTATTTCTTAGAGCAAGTATGTGAAGAAAATGTTGAATAAGTTTAGTTTTCATGATTACAAACCGGTTACTACTCCTTTAACCATTGGGTGCAATTTTAGCAAAGATGATGAGTCTCTGGAAGTTGAAAAAAATAAGTACAAGTTGATGATTGGAGGATTGTTGTATTTGATTACATCCAAACCAAATATCATGCAGGTTGTTTAACTAGTAGCTAGATTTCAAGCGAATCTGAAGGTGACACATGACCAAGCAGTAAAAAGAATTTTTAGATACTTGAAAGAAATAGTAGACTTTGGAATTTGATACAAGAAAGGTGGAGATTTTATTTTGAAAGCCTATTCTAATTTAGATTTCTCTGAAAGTATTGATGTCCGAAAGAGTACTAGTGGTGGTGCATTATTTTTAGGAGATAGATTGGTTTCCTAGTCTAGTAAGAAACAAGATTTAGTTTCCTTATGTACTATTGAAGCAGAGTATATTACAACGACATATTTTTGTACTCAAGTGATGTGGATGAGACAGATTCTTAAGGATATCAAGGTAACATATGATGAAGCAATTCCTATTTTGTGTGACAATACAACTACAATAAACATTTTGAAGAATCTTGTTATGCATTCAAGAACAAAGCATATTTTAATCAGATGTCATTATTTAAGGGAGAAAGTGGCAAAAAAGGAAGTTTGATTGGAATACATTTCTACAAAGGAATAGGTTGTAGATATTTTCACTATGGCTTTGGCAAAGGATTCATTTGAGTTTCTTCGGGAGAAGCTTGGGGTCATTTCCCCTCCTTCTTCTACCTAGGTGCATTATGGGGATGCATCTTTCCAGGGGGAGCTTTCATTCCTATTTCTTTTCCTAGATCAATGCTACGGTTTCTTTCTAGGGGAGAAATGGTGAGTAGTGGTGTGCAGTGTTGTTGTGACCTTTATCCTTGATGGAAAAGGGGGAGAGATTGGAAGAAATTAAGTTGTTAGTTATGGAGAGATTGAGTAATATGTGTTTGAGCAGTTGAGTTGATTGGAAGAAATTGAGTTGTTAGATTTGAAGAGATTGAGTAATATGTTTTAGGAGAGATTGTGTCAGTCCTAATAGAGTTTGAGAGATATGGAGCAGCATTATTCTTCATTGAGTTTTGGTTGAAGTGTAGTGTTATCAAGTGTTGTCATCAATGGCAAAGGGGAAGATTGTTGGAAACATGAGATGATGTGTTGTTGTGGTTGTCATTGATGTCAAACTTGTTGTTTTGGTTTGGTCTGGAATGTTTGTGGTGCAAATTTATCTTGTTGTGTTGTTGGTACAGTTGTTGTGTTGGTTGTTCCAAAACAGATTGGGTCTAGAATTTGTTATCAGTGTTTAATTTTATTGTTATCCTCCTTGGTTATAGTTTTGATATCATGGATATGATGGTTCTAAGGTCCGAAAACATCTTTGTGTTCTCCAAGTGTTGTGGTATTGTCTGTTGCTGGTTGTGATATTCTACGCTTGACCTATGCTTAGGTCTATATATGATTTTTTGAATCATGTTTGATATTTTATGGGTCTCATCATAGCATGCAGAGATCCAAATTTGTTTTATTTGCTTTGAAGAGTTTGTTTTGATCATCAATTTCTTATATGGTTGCATATCATGTGGATATGTTGTTGGTTAAGCTCTGGTGATTGAATATCGATGAATTAATATTTTGAAGATGTGTTTTGGTCCTCTCTTTCTCCTAGAGTGGATCTGTGTGTGTGTGTTTGGTTTGGAAAGTATATTTTCATTATGGCCAACTTGTTTTAAAGTTTAATGATCTATCTTGTATATAAGGCATTTGAATGTTTGCATTAGAGAAATGGGAATGAGAGAGAGTGTAGATGATGTGGTGAAGTGCAAATATTATAGGAAGTGTGAGCAACGAAGAAGAGTTGTGTTTCAAATGATATGCAAGTTGTGTTGTGACTATGATAGAGAGTTGAGATAGAGTGTTGGTAGTTGAGATCAAATTTGTGTGTGTTGATGTTGGTCGCTTCATGCAGAGTTCAAGAACAACTTCATGACCAGGAGATCCTTCTTTTCAAATCATTTTTGTGTATCTTGCCTTGAGTGCAGTTATATTCATGTTTTTCAAGTCCTCTTTGTATCTTGTCCCATGAGCAATTATCCTCGGTGTACAAGTTCAAAGCAATCAGCTCTATATTTGTAATCATTTCATATATAGTGGATATATTCTTGTGGGTTAACTCCCACTGTGTTTTTCCCTTGTTTGGGTTGTCCATGTATAAATTATGGTGTTCATGTGTTGGATATGTATTGTTCATTAATTATTTATGATCTACGGTAATTGTTTGTTTGGATTGATTCACCCCCACCCCCCCCCCCCCCCCCCACTCTTAGTCTTGCCTTGGGTTCAAAAACATAAATATGATTTATTACTTATAAAGACATGTGTCTTAATCCTATGCAATAAGATAGCTAAAGTGAAAATTATTATATGACATGGGACATTATCATAAAATGTCAAAAGAAAAAAAAAGATCTTATTAGAACTAACACCTTCTAGAAAGATTCCCTAGGACATAATTCGACTTAAGCATGTGAATAGGACCCGCTAGTGAACTAGTTTAGGAGGTGATCCCATAATAGTGTGTCTGACTTTTAGGACGTCCTAATTTTGCATGAAATCACATATTTTTTAGAAAATATTTTATGTAAGCCTTGAGAGGCTGCATTTAAAATATTTGAATTAAGGAAGGTTAGATAAAACCCCCTTAGAACAAAGCCCCTTGGATAGAAGCCATCTAGTTTGAAATCATAAACAATGGAGTCTCCTTTGCACCTATCAAAATGCTGACAAAAAACCACATTCACTTTATCTTTTGGGGGATCAAATGAATTAATTTTTAATTGATGTTTTGAAAGTATATATCCCTTATAATAAGCTTTCCAAAAAGTATAATTTCTAATATATTCAATTTGATTATTAAATTTATTTTTTATTTCTTTTGAATGTAGGTTTTGTTGGAAAGATAAGTTATGTTGTCATTGATGTCAAACTTGTTTGTCTTAATATGATCTGGTTTGGATATGGTCTTGTATGTTATCATTGATGTCAAACGAGCTGGTGTGAATATAGTCTTGTATCTTTTCATTGATGCCAAACTTGTTGGTCTTAATATAGTCTTATGTTGTGCAAACTACAGTTGGTGATAGGTGTATTGTTCAAATGCTGTCATGACGGTTCCTCTATTGTTTACTATTGTTTAAGGGTGTCATACATTGGTGTTGTTGTTGAGTTTTATTGGTGCCTCAGTTGAAGTTTGTTGTGGAAGATGATCAAAGGTGTATGATGTCAATATGTGTTGTTTTGTGTTGTTGTTGAGTTTGATTAGTGCCTTAGTTAAAGTTTGTTGTGGAAGATGATCAAAGATGTATGATATTAATGTGTTGCTTGGTGTTTCTATTGAGTTTGAGTTGAGGTTGTGTTGTCATTTTTGTTAAAGTAAGTTATATAAAGTTGTATCAGATGTTAAGTGCTATTGAGTGTTCAAATGTTGTCATATTGTCTGGTGAAGATGTTGTGCTTACATGAGGAGTTTCAAGAAGATTAGTGTAGCAGAAGTTTCAATATGCTAAAAAGAGTATTTAATTCCCCAGTAGAAGAATGGTTTGATTTGGGTTTTGAAGATAATGGTGTATGGACTTGGATATAATGTAATTTTTTATGAATGATATACAATCAAGTTTGTTGGTCCTTTGGTTGCTCAGATGATGAGACTAACTGTATCTATTCTCTGATAGTGAGAGTGTCTATTAGACTGGTCCAAAATTTATTCGGTGACTTTTGGATATGTAAATTCAAGTGTTGTAGGTTGGAATGCATGCTTATTTGGTTTGTCCAATGTTCTAGTTTGAACCTCCAGCATTGTTTTTGTCCTACATGTGAGCTATGTTGGATTGTGCTTGGTATGGTCAGTTGTCTTGCATCTCAGTGTGTCTAGATGGATTATCTTGTTTGGATCATGGCTTTTTGGTCTAGATATGAAATGGAGGTTGAGTTGGAATATTTTTTGGGTCTCATCATGGTGTGTGGAGATCCACAATAGGTAATTTTCAATGGAAGATGCTTTTGGACCAACTGGTTCCTAAGTTTTATTGTTTATCTACATGTTTCATTTGGAACTGACTTTGGAAGATGTGTTAGAGTATGTGACTTGGTGGAATCAACCTAGAGGGATGTGTGGTGTTGTTTTTGGGTCCCCTCTTTCTCTTGGAGTGGATCGCATTGGATATTGTTGGTCTAAATGGCCTAGTTTATGTAATTCTGTATACTCTATTTTGGGTCGACCTAATTGAGAGTTTTAATGAATATATTTGTATATAAGGATGAGTAAATGTGTGTGTTGACATGTACAAATTATATGGGATGTGTTTCAAATGATGCAATGTGAATGTGAATGTGAATGATATGCAAACATATTTGATTAAAAAGGTGCATGTCAATTAGTTGAGAAGAGCTTTGACAATGTTCAGTAACAAGGTTTGAGATCAGATGTATTTGCCATGATACTGGACACTTGACACAAAGATTCAAGGTTAATTTCATGATCAAGAGATCCTATTTATTTTTAGTTCAGCTATTCCTATTGAAATACAATGTGTGTCTCTTGGCAACACTTTGTATCTTTCCCTGAAGCAAAGAGTTTTAGTTGTGCAAGTCCTTTGTATCTTTCCCTAAGGTTGTGCGCCTTAACTAGCAAGTTCAGAGTAGTGTGCTCTCTAGCTTGTGGCCTAATTATTGTAATCATTTATATTTATATTGTGAGTGCGATTCTCGCTGTAGTTTTTCCCTGATTGGGTTTTCCACATGAATTTGGTATTTATGAGTTGATTGTGTTTTATGCTTTCATGATTTCATAAAAGTAATATGTTAGTAGTGTTTTGAAGTTTAATAGATCAAAAATAAATTTATGTTAGAGATTTAGACTAATCACCCCCCATTATCAACCATGTTGTGTGTTCAAAAAATGGTATCCAAGATTGGTTCCTTTTTTAGAAGCTTAATGGCTTGAGGGAAATCTGGAATGGTGGAGGATTTGAATTTCAAAACACTAAGATTTTAAGGTAAAAGTTACTCTTATTGGAAAGAGAGAATGTAATTTCACTTGGAGTATGTACCGAAGGAAATATGGGAAATTATCAAGACTGGTTATACTGCTCCATAGCATGGTCCTCCATAGATTTTGATTGAGATAAAAGATTTTGAGAATTATACAAAGGCTAGGGTTGCTATTTTTAGTTGCTTAAGTGATGAAAATTTTGGCAGGGTTGTTGGATTGAAAACTGCTAAAGAAATTTGGGACAAGCTGAGAAGTATATAATTTGAAGTCAAAGCAAGCTAAATTAACAAATATGAAGAAAAAAATTGAGAGCATAAGGATGTCTAAATATGAGTGCATTTGAAGGTTATGTACATAGGGTAAATGAAGTTGTAAATGCTATAAAAGGTATTGGCCAACAAGTAGAAGGAAGCAATGATGTGAGAAAAGTGTTGTTGACACTACCTAAACCCTACAAGTCTAAGAGGTTTGCTATTGAGGAGAGTCATGATCTAGATAAGTACACATTGGACCAACTCCTTTATTCACTATCTATTTTTGAGATTTATGAAATGGATGATATTATAAAGGAAAGGAGTGAAGCGGTATTAAATGTTTTAAAGAAGCTTGAAGATGAACCAAAAGCAAGTGAAGAGATGGATGAGCTTGAAACAAATTTTGTAAGAAGACTGAAAAGGGGAACTATAAACTACAAACGTGTGTGACCTCTAAAATGCTTTAATTTTGGTAAAATTGGTCTATATACTTCTAGATGTATGTATAAGGAAGATTACAAAAGATCTAATGATGATGAATGGATAGATACAAAAGTAGTGATAGAAATAAGTAGACAGATGATAGAGATAGAGGGGGGGGGAAATTGTTCAATAGAGACACACTTATTTGAAGATGATGATGGTGATGATTTAAATATATAATTCTTGTTCTTGGAACAAGGGAGAAGGATAAAGGAAGGTTTGGAAGACCAAAAAATATGAAGAACAATGCAAACCTTGTAGAAGAAAAGGATTCTTTACATGGTAAAGTTAAACTGAAGGCTTGGATCATTGACTCCTATTTCTCAAACCATATGGCAGGTGATAAAGGGAAGGTCATTAACCTTGATAAATGTGATGGTGGATCAATGAAATTTAAAGAAGAGGAAGCTACACCTATTTGTGGAAAATGAAGCATTATAATTGATGGTAAGAGTAAGACTAAAGATTTTTACTATGTTAAATGTTTGAGACATAATTTGTTCAGTGTAAGCTAGATGTGCAATAAAGGTTATGAGGTAATATTTAAAGAGTCTGAATGTGAAATTAGAGAAGGATGCATTGAGAGATTAGTTGTAGAAGTGATGAGAGAAGATGGAAATGTCTACCATGTGAAAGATAATAGTGGAAGCAACTATGTGTTGAGGCAAGTTTGTGGAGAATGGAATTAGATTGAGACTACACTTGAACTTGAGAATGAGGTTATTCTTGTTGATGTAGAAGAAGAGAAAGTTCAAAAAGTTCAATGTTGGATAAAGATAGTTGAAGAGGATATGAATCAAATAGAGGAAAGTCAGACATTAGAACATGTACCTAGAGCGGTAAACAAGAGGGGGACAAAAATGAAGAGGATAATCACAAGCAGGCTGAATAAAGATGATAAAGAAAATGAAAAGATAAAAAGTGAATTAAATCAAGATGAACTTACTATGGTTCAAAACAAAACAAATTTTAGGAAGTGTTATGCTCAAAATAGGTACTCATCATCTTTCAATGGTGATTGTTTTGCATGTAATAAATTTGGACATAAAATAAGTGAGTGCAAAAATCAAAAGAGATCACATTCATTCAATAAACAATGTTATGCTTGTAATAAGTTTGGTCATAAAGCTAATGTGTACAGAAGTAAAAATAATATGGGATGGAAATATGAATGCAAGGTATGGTAGGAATGTTTAGTCCTTCAAGGGATATTGCTATAGTTGCAGTATGTATGGGCATAAGACCATTAAGTGCTAGTCTAATAGAAGATTCAAAAGGACTGGTGATTGTAGAATAAATGGAAGTGGAGTACAACAAGGTTCGGTATGCTATAATTATAACAAGATTGGGCATATTTCTAAGTATTGCAGAGAAAGGAACGAGAAGTCTACTAATCCAAAAAAGAAGGTTGATCTTAAAGAGAAGTTGAAGATACTATATATGAAGAAATCAAATGAAGATACACTTATGAATGGATCTACACCCATGGTTGGTGTTGACTCTTCTGGCAACTAAGAACAATGTTGTGTATGGGGGGAGATCTGCTTGGAATTCTTCTGAACCCCCTTAAAGACTTGGGTACTAAATTTTATTCACCATTATTGCTTAGGAAGCTTGTGTTCGAATGTGAGTTTTTCATGAAGATGTAGAATAGGTGACCCGGATATGGAATCAATCTGTAAGTATATAATAGAAGAAGTTTAGATGGTGATAGAGTGATTTTGAGGATTATAATTCAATGTTATTATCTATTGTTGAAGCAAAATACTTTGTGGCAGTTCTTTGTGGTACTCATGAGATAAATCATTAAGTAGGAGACTCAAAGCTTATCTCCTATCTCTTGGATTGCTTTGGTGGCTACTCTTAGGGGGGATCAGTGTAATATATGTTTCCTCAATTTCAGGAAAGTGATTGCAGATGAGAGTTGTCCTCGTCAAGGGGAGTAGTGCATGTATCTATATAAGAGAACGTGCCAAGATAAAATATTTCAGAGGAATATTACAAAGAGGGAGAGAGCTCCAAATGAAGGTGACTATTTTCAAATGTTTTCCCTTTGTCTTTGATGTCAAAGGGGGAGAGATTTCAGTAGAAGATGATACAAGTGTCATCATCAATGACAAGCTGAGATTGTTGTAAATTTGAGCTATATTGCCATTGATGTCAAACTTGTTGGTCCAAATGTGGTCTAGTTCATATATAGTCTTTTATGTTGTCATTGATATCAAACTTGTTAGTTTGAATACGGTCAGATCCAAATATACTCTTGTATGTTGTCATTGATGTAAAACTTGTTGGTTCAGATGTGGTCTAGTCTGGATATAGTCTTGTGCTATGAAAATTATAGTCGGTGATAATTGGTGATAGGTGAGTTGTTTAGATGTTGTCATGAAGGTTTCTCTATTTTATACTCTTGATTAAGGGTGTCAAAAATTGGTTTTGTTGATGAGTTTGATTGGTACCTCAGTTGAAGTTTGTTGTGGAAGATGATTAGAGATGTATGATGTTAATATGTGTTTCTTGGTGTTCCTGTTGAGTTTGATTAGTGCCTCAGTTGAAATTTGTTGTGGAAGATGGTCAAAGATGTATGATATCAATATGTGTTTCTTAGTGTTACTATTGAGTTTGAGTTGAGTTTGTGTTGCCATTGTTGTTACAGTAAGATATACAAAGTTGTAGCAGATGTTTACTGGTATTAAGTTTTCAGATGTTGTCACATTACTTGGTGAAGATGTTGTGCTTACATGAGGATTTTATGGAAGATCAATGTAGCAAAAGTTTCAATATGTAGGAAAGAGTATTCAATGCCCCAATGAAAGAATTTTTTGATCTGGATTATGAAGAGTATGGTGTGTGGACTTGGATATAATGTTAATATTCTATGAATGATGTACCATCAAGCTTGCAAGTCCTCTAGTTACTCGGATGATGAGATTAGTTGATGTTGTAGTCTGGTCTAAAATTTGATTGGTGTCTTTTAGATATGTGAATTCAAGTGTTGTAGTTTGGAGGACATGCTTATTTGGTTAGTGTGGTGTTCTAGTTCAAATCTTTAGTGTTGTTTTTGTTTCACATGTGAGTTATGCTAGTTTGTGCTTGGTATGGTCAGTTGTGTTGGTTCTTAGTGTGCTCAGATGGATTATCTTGTTTGGATCATGATTTTTTGGTTAGGATATGCATTGGAGGTTGAGTTGGAATATTATTTTGGGACTCATCATGGTGTGTGTAGATCTGCATTAGGTAATTTACATTAGAAGATGCTTTAGGCCCAACTAGTTTTTGGTTTCTGAGTTTTTTTGTTTATCTACACATTTCATTTGGAATTGGCTTTGGAAGATGAGTTACGGTATGCGGCTCTTTGTAATCAACTTAGAGGGATGCATAGTGTTTTTTTGGGGTCCCCTCTTTCTCCTGGAGTGAACTGCATTGGATATTATTGGTTCAGACAACCTAATTTATGTAATTTTGTATACTCTATTTTGGTTCGACCTAATTTAGTGTTTTAATGAATATCTTTATATAAGGATGAGTAAATGTTTGTGTTGAGATGTATAAATGAGTTTGAAATGATGTGATGTGGATGCGAATGATATGGAGATAGATTTGATTAAAAAGTGTGTGATACTTAGTTGAGAAGAGCCTTGATAGTGTTTTATTATAGAGTTTGAGGTCATGTGTATTTTTCTGTTATATAGTTCAAATAATTGGAAGACAACTAAGAGGGGGGCTGAATTAGATGTCACCAGATTACCAGAACCTTAAGTAGTTAAAACTTTAATACCGAAACCCAAAATATCAATACCAAAATGCATAAACCAAATATCGAAATAGCAGATAAGCCAATTAAGTATAAACAATAATCAGAGAATAAATACCATCCACATGACACCAAGATTTGTACGTGGAAAACCTGGTAAAGGGAAAAACCACAATGGGAAGCCTACCCATGGTCAATTAATACTTTTGCAGTAAGTATGTGAATTACCATTGAGGGGCCTACACTTGCAAGAAGGCCAACAACCTAGAGCACACTGCTCATCACAAAAGGAGTCTCACTGACTACATAAAAATCCAAACTATAATCCGAAAGAAAGAATGAACTGCAAAGATAGCATCTTGTATGCCTGAATACAGTTCCGGTTAAGCTCAATACTAGATGACTAAATCCTCTTACATAAACCCAACTCAATCTCCAATGATCGACCAAATCCTTTGCCTGGATAATTATTACATTATTCGCTCATACACATCCTCACATATCTCATGCCATATGATCTACAATGAGATCTTACATCATATATATACAAACCCTCGACCATAAACAATAATGTCGGCCACTAGACAATAAAACAATTACATAATTACAAAAAATGTCAACCTAAGACCAAACAAATAATATCCAACCCATAAGACATCTCATAAACACATCAAGAGGTCCAATCCACGCGTTACATTAAGTCGGTCCATAACCTAGACAATATCAGGACCCAATATAGGTCCACACATGCTAAAGCAATGATCCCACTCAACCAAGTCTCAAACATGATCACCATCAGCATCTTGAATCTCTACTAGAATTAGCACCAACACCACTTATGTATAACATCAAAGATCTTCAACAAAGCTCTATCGGTGAAAACCTCGTCGGAACAACAAACCAAGCTTACCAGCATACAGGATAGCATTTGATCACTAGATCAAAATAAACTGACTGAACATGAGCATGAATAAGCCAATTTCATAACCCAAACATACTGGAGCATACCAAATCATGATGATCCAATCCAACCAGAAACCAACAAACCTACCGGGACTAGAAGGATACCGGTAAAGCAGCCAAAATAGCTAGTGTTGACATCAATGACAAAACATCAATGCAACACATAATCAATTCCTCCAAATGGCCAACATTTTTCATGATATCAAACACTTGACATAAATATTCAAGGTGAATTTCATGATCAGGAGATACTATTCATTCTTAGTTTAGCTATTCTTGCCACAAGACAATGTGTCTCTCTTGGTAGCTGTTTGTATCTTGCTTTGAAGTAGTGAGTTTCAAGTGTGCAAGTCCTTTGTATCCTGCCCTAAGGTTGTGTGCCTTATCTAGTAAGTTTGGAGTAGTGTTCTCCCCAGCCTGTGGCCTAATAATTTTAATCATTTATATTTATAATTTGAGTATGATTCTCACTATAGCTTTTCCCTTCTTGGGTTTTCTATGTAAATCTGGTGTTGATGAGTTGATTATGTTTAATGTTTTCATAATTTCATTTAAGTAATATGTTAGCAGTGGTTGGAAGTTTAATAGATCAAAAATAAAGAAGTGTTATAGATCTAAACTGATTCACCCCCCCTCTCAATCCTTTTGTGTGTTCAACAAGTTTTTCATAGAACATTAAGGTTTTTTTTTTACATGTGGAAAAATAAGAAAATAGAGATTTTTTTATAAAAAACATATGTTCACTAGGCATGGCAATGACTTAGGCATGGGGATACACTCATATCCATGCCCACCATTACTAACACTAGGGTGATTCAGTTCTTCCTCCAAAAGTTGTGATATATCAAAATCATGAGGTAATCTAGCACCATCCTGAAGTAGCATGTATAAATAACGTTGGAGATCCTTGCTTAAAACCATGTCAAATATTTCATTGAACCTAGCATTGGACATAGGATCTTGAAAATATGTTGATGTTAAGGACTCATTGTCTAAATCTTGTACATTATTGTGGTTATCAAAAGATCTAGTGTTATAAAATTATTTTTCATTATAAGTTTTTGTATCCATGTCCTGAGATCTTGGAGCTTCTTTAGATTGTTTTCTAAATATTTGGGCTCAAGTTTAAACCATGAAATGGAAAGGAATTGACTTGGATGAAATGGAAAGGAATGACAAGGTTGATTATGAGAGCTAAGATAATGACAATGATGGGAATAATGTATAAAACTGTCTTGCAAGATCCTAAGATGATGTTCAAAATGGTATGATTAGGACTATGATAGATAGCCACAAATCGATAACTTAAGCAAGGTATGGCTTCTTAGGAGATGAAAAATTCTAATAGGTAAGTTGACCCAACTCAATAGACTAAGATGATACTCAAGATGATAAATCTTAGAATGTGGGAACCACCTAGTGATGTTAAGATATATTGCAAGATATGTAAGGACAACAAAATAACTTTTGACTTCTTAAGGAAGATGGGATGTTTTTGAATAAGTAGAAGTCTGAAGATGTTTGAAAATGGAAAGAAAGCAATAGAAAACTAATGGTTAACTAACTGGGAATCTTAAAGAATCGGCCTAGAAGCTCTTTCAATCTTTGTAACCATAAATGGAGTAAGAAACCGCAAATGCATCAGAAAGTGTCACTAACGCAATAACAGAGTTCAAAAATGAGTTTTCCAATTTATAAAATATTTAGCAAAATTATCCAAACATGTGGTAAGAGTGTCCAAATACATAGTAATATGTTGCAAGTACATCATAAAATGTTTAAGATATGCAATGAAATTGTTCAAATATGTGGAAAAATTAACTAGATACATGACAAAATTAGCCCCAGATCAATAAAAAGTGTCAAAAACATGTTTCTGATAAAATTGTTTGTCCAAACCTAATTTATGATTTGTAAATATTCAAGTGCGACCAGATCTTATTGTTTAAATGTTTGTTGTGGCAAGAAAACATTGCAAAAAATAATACACAATGGTTGTTGTGTGATTTGTTCAAAATTTTGAGTGTAAAGTGTATGTTCATAGGCCAAATTCAACCCAAGTTTTCATGGGTCTGAACACAATCAAAAACAAGTTTCAAATACTTTTTAGCCTAAGGTCAAAGATTCACTATGATAAATTCAACCCACAACTTGGAATCTTCATCAATGCAAATGTAGGGATGCCTAAACTGGATGTGTACACTCTTGTCTTTTCTAGAGAGGACAAGTAGGGGCCTCTAGGACTAGAAGGATATTCCCCAATCACCCTCTCCTTGGGAAGCTACATATAGCTTATGCTATGCTGGGGATTTCTATCTCATCTCAAGGGAGCCATATGGTCAGTATCTTGGGGGAAAAACTAGATATACCCTTGCACTGAAATTATCATAATGTTCGATTGAAAATAAGGGTGGGACTCTACAAAAGGTTTATAGTGGTTGTTTAAGGAATAAGACCACATACAGATTCACTGGTCAAGCTAGTAAAAGCTCTTACAACCCTTATCCAGCCTTGATTTTTGAAGACTACGGAATTCATATTGCACCCATGTTGTATGCACCCTTTTAGACAAGCTTTATCTTGCTACCCATTTATATATGGTTTGAACAAAAAATCCACTCTGGTCATTCCCCTTTGGAGTGATCACTTCTCTGAAGACATGCCTTCTAGTAAAAAGAAAAAAAAAATGTCTAGTGATTTCTCTTAAACTCAACATCTGTGAAGGCGGGGGGAGAGAATACTTTCACAAAACACCTTAGGGTTCTTCCACATAAAGTGTGCAAGTGTACAACACACTTCAAACAAATGTTCTTTTTAGTGCACCAAATCCAAATGCGAACTAATCTAGGAAATCACAAACACACTCCTATGATACCCTTGCAAAATCATGACTTAGTAGTTTCAAAAACCAACAGCGACCTGCAAACATAAAGATTAGGATGATAAATAATAAAAGGGGCCTTCTACAAAATAGATAAATATCTCCAAAGTTTAGGATACTTGCAAAACCACAAATGCAACAAAACATAATAGAAACAGGTCAAAAATTAGCATATATGTGCCAAAACATAAAGCATTTAAACATGTTATAACAAAATATAAATGCGCCAGAAATCAATATTAGAAAGTCAAATCTGTAGATAAACTAAAAAACATTAATGACCCAAAAAGGCACCAATATAAATAAAAAATACGCTAAAGCATAGCATAAATGCATTAAAATAGAACAAAAACATGTCTAAATTGTGCAAAAATAGACTAAAACAAAAATGCAAAAACTCTTTGTGGCAAAAACCATCGTATACACATCATTAACTGACAAAAATGCGCCAATAAAGACTTGAACTGTGACATAAATTCGGATTTGACAGAAGCAATAGAGATGCAACAAAAACTACCAAAAACACAGAATCACAATAAAATTGCACAAAATTTGGCCAAGCAAACCTAAAAGCTCCAAAACTCAGAAAAAATTAGATACAAGGTAGAAAAGTCCCACCAGGCGTGCATAAATGTTTATGTTGAATTTGAGCTTTTTAATTATTCTAAATCTAAACAAGATTTAGCCACAAAAACCTACACTTACAAATAAATCCAACATAACATCAATGAACAACCATAAACATGTAAAACCATGAACTAAATCAGATTATACCAAATGATCTTCATTTCTCTCCTATCTCCATTGATATTGCTAAGTATGGTTTCTCTCAAATTTGATTTCTTGCACAAGAGCTCAATGGTGAACGAATGTGGTTGTACTAAACAATTTGACAGACTGTAGGTATGCTTGAACTTGATCTATTTGGAAAGAGAGAGGAAGCCTTTGTTGCAAATATGATGTTGATGATTATGATTGGTTGTCATTGATGTCAATATAATGGTTGTCATTGATTTCCTTGGTGTTGGTGATCTGGAAGATGTGCTCCTAGAACCTTTGGTGCTCTGGAAGTTGTGTTTCAACATGGGTTAGTTGAGTTGATGGTAATCCAATTATTTATTTTTATCGGATATGGTGTTGATCGATTGTATTCATGTATATCTTGGTCCCATTTCTATTTTTGTTGCATTGGGTAATGATTTTTGGGTCCAGATTAAGTTTGGAATTCGAGTATGTGTAGCGACATTGGTGTAGTGTGTGAGGCATGATTTGGGTCTGAAATTTGTAATGAATTTAATGTGTTGATATGACCATTTATGTGTGTTGTGGTTTGGTCTAGCTCTCATTCCTTCCCACCACCAGAATGTTTAGTGTTGGCTTATTTTAGATCCTTGCCTTGGCCAACTTGGAAGATTATGCTTCTCGGAAGATAGTATGAGGATGATTCGATTGTGTTAGCATAAAAAATGCATGACATTGTTATTGAAGATATGCAAGATTGAGAAGGAAGGATCTAAATTTTTATGTTGATGTGTGAAGTGTGTGATTGGTGTTGAGGCACCGGAACCAATTTGGTTTTTTAGATTGTGTTGCAGTGGTGGATTCTTCTTTTCTTTCTTTCTTTCTTCAATAGTGAGCCTTTTTCTAGGCAATGGGCCCACCTGTAATGAGCATGCCCACCTGTAATGAGCATTCTAGCAGTGAGCCACCCTTTATAAAAATCACCTTAACCAGTGTCACCTTAATTGGTGTTTTATATTAAGAACTAACATTCTTTATGGATTTTCCCTTCTTAGGTTTTCCACGTCATATTTGGTGTTCAATGTGTGATATGTGTTATGTATGAGCTTTCATGTTATATCTACACTTATTAAATCTGTTGATTGTTCTAGATGTGTAAAAGGATTTAAGAAATTGATTTAAGTTATCAATTGATTCACCCCTCCCTGCCTCTTAGTTGCTTGGATATTCAACAACCTTTTCTATAGAGCATCTTAAAATGGAGGATTGAGATTAAGAAGTGAAAAGATAAATGGTTAGCTCATATTAGAGAGTAGGTCTAGGAAATAATAAAATATTGGGAAGGTGGTTAGAGGTAAATTAAGAAATAAATGCCACTTGTCATAGAAAGAAAAAGCTAAATGAATTTATTAAATAAATAAAGATTTATTTAACTAATAGAAGGGTGGGGCCAAAAAAATAAAATAACTTTTAGTAAAAGAGGGATCTAAATAAATAAAAATATTTATTTAAATTAGGATTATAAATGGCTTAGAAGAGGATTTGTGAATTAATGAAATAAATAAAAATAATTTAATTAGGCTAGGACAATTTTAGGTGTATACAAAAACAAAGAAAATAAAGTGTGAAAGCCCAATTTCTACCATTTATCAAATCTTATAATGTAAGATCATTGGATTAGAAAACCATTTAAAACCCTTATTTTGGGGTATCTCTTATTTTTACACCGAGAGGCGTAACACTACAATGGCACCCACCCAGCTATTTTATCTATGTAATTTTAATGACTAGATAATGGATAATTTAAAAATAAGTTAAGACTAAAATCTAAATTAAAAAGAAACTTTCTATTATTATTATTTATAATGACTACATAGTGGATAATTTAAAAATAAGTTAAAGACTAAAATCTTCTAAATCTAGATTTAAAAAAAAAATCTTTTAAATCTAGATTTTAAAAAAAAATCTAATTTAAAAAATTATGTTTTTAAATCTAGATTTATAAGAAACTTCTTTTTTTTTTGCATGCAAATCATATTCTAAAATAAGACTAAATTTTAATAAATATCAACCATATGATATTAATTAATCTATGCTAAAGGTAAATATTTTTTAAATTTGATATCTCTCTGCGTAATCGACATAAATTTAATATATAAAATTTAGCTATTCGAGGCAAAAAATATTTCTTTAGATTAAATAGGAAAAGAGGTCATGCACCTATTTAAAATTTTGCACTTTGAATTGAATTTAATGTTGATTTAGTGGTTTTAAATTTTTGTTTGTTTTATTTTCCTTGTTCTTGAGGTCATTGGTTTTGTGTAATAATTTAAGCCCTAAACATCAAATGAATGGTTAACCACAATAGATTGATCGGCAATAAATTTGGTAAGCACTTGCAAATATTATTTCCCATGGTTGAGGGTAATTTCCCTTTTATAATTGGATCTATAAACCTGTAATTTGGCATAGCTAGTTGATTTCATATGAATAGACAATAATAGTGTGTTTTAAAAGATAGTGTCTTACTAGCCAAACATTAAATTTATAGCCTTTTGGATGACTTTTTGATCAAAATGTGATTTTGAATGAGGAAACCAATTGCTCATTGATGTAATTCTAATCAATCCCTTCTGCACAAGATGCACATAAAAATGGTAGATTGACACACTAATTGTTGTATGTATAGGAAAAATTTGGGAAAAAGGTGGGTCACTTGATATAATAGATTGGCTTATATGCACAACAACTGCTTGATAAGTTATAGTTTTGTCTATTGAATTTGCATCATTTTGTGACTTAAAAGAAATGAAAATAAGTTCATACTCAGTATTGTTGCATTTGTATTCAAAATGTTCCAATCTACCAATTTTGTAGTCTCATATCAAAAAATTTGTTTAGTGCCACTGCAACACCCATCTTGCAATCTCATTTTTAGATTACCTAGAAAACAAAGGATTTTTTTAGTAATCTTCATTAGTGTGAAACTCATCTAGCATAACACACCTTACTAGATCCATGTGAAACATTCACCTTAGCATGAGTCACCTAGCATAATAGACCTTTCTAGACCTGTGTGACTCCTTTTTCTAACATAACTCCTATTAAGTATCCTATGGTCCATACTAGTCCTAGAGGTCATGCCTTTTTCTCTTATGGCTCCTCTATTCTCTTGGATCTTACTAGCCCTATGATGTCATGCCCTTCTTTGTTCTTACATGCTCCATTTGTGTTTACTTATGTTGATCATGTTGCTCCTTTTATCTTGATATTTTAGACTGATAAGATCCCAAGTCTGGTGTCTGTTGGAATCAATGAACACTGAGAGGGGAGGTGAATAAGTGTTTTGTAAGTTTCTAACTTATTAAGTTGAATCTTAATCCGCTGGATGCATAAGAAAGAAAGCAAAGTGCAGAAATATAAAACAATTAACCACACAACCATAACACCAAGATTTTTACTTGTAAACTTGGAAAGGGAAAAACCATGGTGGGATTTGAACCCACAATATTATTATACTATGGTCAAAAGTATGATAATATTACATAAGGGGAATGCACTTGCATTCAGGCACACTGCCTAGAGCTCATCGCTCAATTACAAAAAGGGCTACAACCTAGAGGAAGGCTCACTACCTTACAAGCTATTACAATTGATTACAATGATGAATGAACTAAAGTATAGAATCTATCTATGCCAAAATGTAGTTCTGGTTAGGCTCATATTATCTTGTGCAATTGATTTGTCACTTTTTGCCCTGTTTTCCAGCCCTTTCAAATACAAGAGCACCAAACCTTCAATCGCATTCACCTAACTTCACACATTCACTCATACAGACATCCCTTACTCATAACATGCATCAAAATGATCAACCAAATCAATCTTATATATCTGCACCAACAAAAAAGAATCATTTACCATGTCGGCTTCCAAAAACCGCATAACACGTAATATGAAACGTGTATTACCAAGTTGGCTCAATCCGACCACAAATCCAAATGTGGACCAAAACAAGATGATAATAAGATTCCCATAGGTAATCCCAATTGCATCGAACATGAAACCAATCACCGAAATCAACTCAACAAATTCACAACACACGTTACACCAAAATAGCTATGTTCTAACTGAATTACCGGATACCAGACCTCTAAACTTGTACACAATTCAACACCGGATATCAGGATTACGAAATAATTTGCCTCCAACCTCGAACCAACTCCCTTAATCACCACAACCAAAATTACAACACCAATGCCAAGATATGCACCATGATCTCATGCTCTACCAGTTACTGAGTTCCACCTTCCAAACTTATGCCTATGAACAAGATGACTTCCAGTAAGTAAAATATATGTACATCAGATGTGATCTACAAACTAAGTTTCCATCAATGACAACCCCTAAGCATCTATCATACACAAATCTGCACTGAAACAATGTCTCTTGCCATAAATCTCCCCCTTTGGCATTGATGGCAACATTGTGAAAAATAAAATATACACTTAAAGATGCAAAACTTCAAAATTTCAAACTCACCAGGAATATATAAACTCCACCTGAGAATTAGGACTATTTTTTACTCTTCTTACTCCCCCTTTGATAGCAATGCCAAAGAATTTGTCGAAATTGATATACAAGGATATGTACAGTTGCTCACAAAAATTTGAATATGTCTACAAAAATTATTCTAAGGGACAACAAATAGTTATCCCTTGCATTTTTCAAGCTTTCCAAAATGTTAATCATTCCACTAAAAAGGTAAGCATGCATTTCTGCTCCTCTTTTGTCCATCGAAATAGGCTTATTCAGTGCATCCTTAGCATCTTGCATGCTACTCATCAAATAATTTATCCATGGAGTGATAAGACTACTCACCTCTCCTACTCTACTCAAAATTATTTCCTTCTCCTAATTCAAACTCTTAATTTTATCTACTATGTTCAAAACTTGGGGTTCAAAACTGCTAGTCGGAGCTGATTGAGGTGCATATGATTGAGATACATTATCTAAATGGCCTTCACATTCCCTTGTTTTCTTGTCAATGTCTATAGTGAACTTGGGCAAAATCAGACATGACTTGTATATATTACCACCTTCGTCAAGAGCATCTTGAATACTTTTTAGTGCACTTTCCAAACTGACTCTATCATCTTCAATCATCTTCAAAAATTATTTCAATCTTGTAGCATTAAATTTATTCAAAATTTTGATATCTATTGCCTTCTCCAAAGAATTAAAATGAGAACCTACAGTATTTAGAAATCTCTTAAGCTTATCAGAGGGATCAGATGAGTCTGGTTTGAAAGATGGCATAATTTTCTCCAACATGTCTCCTGCCAATGATATCAACTCTTTGTCAGTAGAATGGGACTTAAGCAAGTCCTCACTGGCTTTGGCTTGAGTGAGAGTTTCCAATTTTAAATCTTGAATGGGAGATAAGGATCTCAGATCAATAGGTCCTTGACCAAATTCATCTGAGTCAGTAGCAATGTGTTTCCCTTTATCGGCACCAGTGTCTCTTGTCACTGTTGTTGAAGCCTGGTCTGTCTTCTCCTCTCCTTTCTCCTTATCTACAACCTTTTCAATCTCATCCTTCTCACCTTTCTCACCATCATCCCTAGCCTTATCCACATCCATTATCTCCTTAGCTATCTTTTGTGAAACAACTTCAATTACCGGAGGTTCCTATACAGTGTCATCAAAGATATCAACATTGGCACTATCATCATCAACTGTGGTATGCACCCTGGGCTGCTCTTTTGGAATAGCCTTTTCAGATGATTGATCCTTTTACTTGTCAAGAATAGTGACGTGTACTTTTGAAAAAGATGTGTCCAAAGATGGTTCTTCCAGATTTACATCAATTCTTTGATCTATCAAAAATTGTTTCAAAATTGTCTTTGTCTCTTTGGTTACCTCATCGATCTTGTCGAGCATAAGCTTATTTACCCTTTTCTTACTTCAGAATTTATCCTTTACAATCTTTAATAATCTAATAAATTCATCCTTAAAAATTATTGAGGATAGATTTACTAGTACATACTCTTTTATTCTCTCATCCCCTAGGCTGGTTGTATGTCTTCTAGCATCCAAAATGTCATACAGGCTCTTAGGAATCATGGATGATAGGTCTATCAATGCCTTGTTGTAGACATCCATATATTCAACAATTGCTTCTTCAATTTCCCTCTGATCTTTATCATCAAAATTTTCATAATATATAGGCACATTTTTCAAATTCCCATCCTTAATAATTTCATCAATTATTTATTTCAAGGACAATGGGGGCACAACTTCAAATGTACCTTCAATCTTATCGGATTTGAGAGCTGCATCCAATTCTGATTTTTGTTTCTTGTTTTCTCTAGATTTTTCGGTTGACTCAGTTTCCACTTTTGGTTTCTTTGATTGTTGGGCTCTACCGGATTGTAGCTTCTTCACCACTCTAGCATAGGTGGTTGTCTTCTTCACCTCTTTTATTCTTTCATTAGATTAAGTTTCTATGTCCTCGATAGTGGCAACAACATACACTTTTTGGGGTTGCTCCTTCTTCCTCTTCTCCGCCCCATCGGATGATGTTGTTGTTTGTCACTGGGGTGGTGGAATGGGATTATACACATCAAAGGTAGGTGCAGATTGAGACTGTCTAGGCTTGGCCTGCTTCGGAGGAGTGGGAACATGTTTTGACTTCTTGGGCTTTGCCAGATCCTCCTCCTTCAGTATGTTTTGTTCTCTTTCCCTTTGCACAACATCCTTATATATACCCATTTATTCTGCTAATTCCTCAACCTCCTTCTTACTTTCCTCTTCCTATCGGTTTGGTGAATTTCTTATGCAAGTCTAAGTCTTTTTCCTTGTATGTACCAAACCTATATTCCTTATCATCCATCGGTTGACTCAATAGATGTTGAGAATATACATCAAGTGTATTTGCATCCACCTCATACCACATGGGCATGATCCAAATAGTTATCGGCTCGACTGCCTCCATGTGACATTGATCCTTGTCAACCATAAAACAAATGGTTTTCTCATATTTCTCAATAATTTCCTTATGGATCCTTTCTCTATTTTGCATTATTGCTTGAAATGATTTAAAATATCCTCATAAAGAAGATTTTTGCATAACAGTATCACCTAAACCCTACAAACCTTCCTTTATTTTAACTTCCACTGGTCTATCATAATCCCATTTAATCTTTTCAATACTAGGGATTTCATTCAGGAAATATAGTGCTAAGAAAACAATCAGGGAACCGAATTTGAAAACATGCTTCTTGGCCTGCTTTATCTTCTTCATATTGCTTAATAGCTCATTAAGAAGAACTGCACAAAAGATCATACCTTTTGTCCTCCTTAAGCATCTCATAGGCTGCAAATATAGCATTACCAGATATAAAGTTCTACCTACTCGATTGATACACTTTATATGAAGTCACCATTGAAGCAAATATAACATCATGCTCTATGATATCATTGATAGTTATCAACCGACTATCATGCTGGGATCCGATAACCTTTGTTACCATTGTATTCTGAACATTCCTCAATCCGAGGATCTCACCGATTGTAGTTACATAGGTAACTTCTTGAATGGCTTGCTTGGTGATTTTGTGAGGTCGGTCTAGCCATATGAACTCATCGTGGATTCTGCTTGAGATATATCAAACCCATTCAGGTTCATCAAACACAAGGAAATGTACAAACTGGATGAAACCCTTGTCCTCCAATGACTTGAATTTTGGCTTCAAATTTCCAAATCCATCCATCATATACTTGGTATAGAGTGAAAGCATATCCGCATTTCCAAGCTCTTCGATATTATAGTAGATATATGCCCTAATGTCTTCGTTATGCAATATGCCATATGGGACAGAGGAAAATGCACCTTTCGGATCATCTTCAATAGATTTAAATGGATGCCTTTTGAATACGGGCCTTGCTCTCTTAGTAATTTCTACCACCAAGGGAGTTGCAACACTAGATGCAGATGCAAATGCCATTTCAAAATAAGGGTATGAAAAGATAGCTCGCAAAGGAAAAATACCTTTTGATTCTCAACCAAATGCAAGAAATATCTAGCTGATCACTTCAATCTTGGTTTTCACTACTGAATCCGGCTCATTTCCTCTTCTACCCTTACTCTTCATTTTCAATGTGAAGAATGAATGAGTGAAATGCCTTTTTATCCATTGAAAATATAACTTTAATTTGTAATAAATGCATAACCCTAAAGGCTTCCCGATACCCTGCATCATTAAGAATTCATCACCAGATACGCAAACTGTCATGATCTCTGAAAGGGGGTTTCTAAAGATCCGTATGAAAATATTCCCCCTAAGACATTAGGCCTTAGTTTCCAAATGACATTCCAACACCAGAATTAGGTGTGGAACCATTCTACAAATTTGAATCTTCCTTTTTAACCCATTTTCTTATGCTAATCTTTGATCTCTTCCACTTTAGCTTTTCCTTTTTCATCTAATTCATTCTTTCTTACCAAATCATTCTTGATTCTATAGTATTTTGCAATGTGACCAGGTTTATTGCATGCATAACAGAGAACATTTCTTTTCACAGGCCTGAAGTTCATCTAATTTGGTCCCATCCTACATTGATTAGAAATGTGCCCAAACATTCCACAAGCATTACATCTCTTATTCTGAAAATTATTTATCACTATTCTGCACATGTTTGACTTATGACCAAATTTGTTGCATATGAAACATTGACCAATAAAGGTAAGACCATTATTCATCACATTATTCATCATCCCATTATTCATCCTACTTCTGCATTGACTTTCCATGTGACCAAATTTACCACAAATAAAACATTTACCATTGAAGTTATAGGCATTAGGTTGTCTTACCGGAGGTTTCTTTTTCTTTTGGTGATGATTTCTTCGACCAGAACTGGAGGATTCTCCTTTCTCAAATCCAAGTCCTCGCATGTCTTTCCCATGTCTCTGACTTTCCAACATCTCATCCAACCGGGCTGAACTAGCTTTGAATTTTTCTTTGTACTCATTAGCATTAGAAAGTTCATCTCTCATAATTTTGATTTGCCTTTCAAGTTCTTGTCCATCATTCTTTGTTTGCACTGATTCAAGCTTCAACTCATCATTCTCATATGTCAATTTTCAACATTCATCAGATTTGTCCTTCAGTGACTGAGTCGGGGTTTCTTCATTCTTCTTCTGGTCTTCAATCTCCTTTGCCAGCTTCATTACAATGGATTGCATCACATTCTTCAAGATTGCATTCTCCCTAGCCAACTTCTCACATTCATCTGTCTTGTCTTGTAGAACTTGATTGTCTATGATTTGTTCTTCTTTCTCCTTCAAATTATCCATCAATTCCTTTCTCTTCTCTCTTAATGTGCTCACTTGATCTTTTAGATTTTCAATGAAATCTTCAACTGCATTTAGGTTTCTTTTCAGGGAACTTACATATTTTCTTGCTGCATCAAGATCTTCAAGTGTCGCACTAAGCTATCTCTGCAAATCGGAGTCCATTGATTCAATATTTCATATCTTCATCAAGTTGTTAGGCTTCTTCTAAGAAACTAAGATCCGATACCAATTGTTAGAATCAATGAACACTGAGATAGGGGGTTGAATCAGTGTTTTGCAATTTCACATAAGAAAGAAATCAAAGTGCGGAAACATAAAATAACTAACCACACAACCATAACACCAAGACTTTTGCATGGAAACCTGGAAAGGGAAAACCATGGTGGGTTTTGAACATATAATATTATTATCCTATGGATAGAAGTATGATAATATTACATAAGGGGAGTGCACTTGCATTCAGGCTCACTGCTCAATTATAAAAAGGCCTACAACCCAGAGGAAGACTCACTGCCTTACATGCTATTACAATTAATTACAATGATGAATTAACTAAAGTATAGCATCTCTCTATGCTAGAATGTAATTCCAGTTACGCTCATATTATCTTTTGCAACTGATTTGTCACTCTTTGCCCTATTTTCCTACTCTATCAAATACCGGAGCACCAAACCTTCAATCACATTCACCTAACTTCACACATTCACTCATACAGACATCCCTTACTCATAACATGCATCAAAATGATCAACCAAATCAATCTTATATATCTGCACCAGCAAAAAATAATCATTTACCATGTTGTCTTCCAAAAACTGCATAACATGCAACATGAAATGTGTATTACCAAGTTGGCTCAATCCGACCATGAATTAAAATTTGGACCAAAACAAGATGATAATAAGATTCACATAGGTCGGCCCACACGTTACACCAAAATAGCTTTGTTCTAACTGAATTACTAGATACCAAACCTCTAAACTTGCACACAATTGAACACCAGATATCAGGATCATGAAATAATATGCCTCAAACCTCAAACCAACAACCTTAATCACCACAACCAAAATTACAACACCAATGCCAAGATATGCACCATGATCTCATGTTGTATCAGTTACTAAGTTCCACCTTCTAGACTTATGCCTATGAACAAGATGACTTCTGGTAAGTCAAATCTATGTATACTGGATGTGATCTACAAACTGAGTTGCCATAAATGAAAACCCCTAAGCATCTATCATGCACCAATCTTCACTAGAACAGTGTCTCTTGCCAATAGTGTCATCTTGTCTAGATGAAGGTCTTTTTCTTTTGTTCTATACTTTATTGAGAGTACAAGTGTAAGTTCATACTCCCATTGAAGTGGGGCTAAATGTATTGTATAAAATTGAATCCCTTTACAATTTTATAATCATTTTGGGCTCACTTTGGTGGTTGTGCCTCATACCCTTGATTCAAGCCTTATTATTCTCCATTCATGACTATATCTAAAAGCCCAACATAATCCTCTACTCACCGACCTTTGTTTTGGCTTGAAATGCTAGGACTAGGATGCCTAACATCCTTGTACTCCCAGACTAGGGTGCTTAGTGCCCTTGTCTAGTCATTTTGGCCTGAAATTTGAATGTATAACGGTTGACCTTTGCAAGTAGCAAGAAAGTGATCCTTGATGTTGGCCTTCATCAAAATTTAAACCCAAAAAGGTGTAAGTTGCATACAAATACAAATCCCTCCCTCATTTGAACATTGTCTATTATTAGTATATCCTTCAATTCAATTCCAATTAAGCATTTAATCAAGCATCTTCAAGGCAATTGAGGAGACACTTTCAAATAAGTATTCAAGAATTCAAGTTTAGCAAACATGATCAAGTTATATGTTCCTCCATGATGAAAATATTCATTGATACATATCAAGCAACATCAGTCTTTGTGTGAGGGTTCAAGGCAAGAGGACTCAAATCAAAGTATCATTTTTCATTTCAAGCATTTCTTTGAAGGTTTTTACCCTCTACCCTACTAGGGGTAAACTCTCTTTCATCCAACATTGTGTATTGAAGGTGAAAGCACCAACATGGGGTTTGAATTAGGTAAGCCCCTATACAACTCATTTTTTTTCCTTCTATGTGTGCAAGTTACATATCTAATAGTTAAAAGTTGTACAATTGCATAGAGAATACTAACGCACATAGTACCAACTTTTCAATAGGAAAAAACCTTCAGACTAAATTGCCTAGCTCCATAGTCTACCCCTTTTTGTTTGAATTTTAGGGCTCAAACAAATTGATAGATCCTTCTAATCCAAAATCTAGAATTTAGCTAACAAAAGAACCTTCAAGACTAAGTCACCCAACTCTATAGTTTGACACATTTTGCCCCAAATTTTTGCTACGGGTTCCTCTTTGCATCTCATTTCTAGTTTGTACTTCCATGTTTTCGTTCTATTCTATATCTATCTATTTATGTCGAATCTTGTCAATTTTGCATCATCTTATGTAGTTCTTTGATCTTCATATCAAAATCATATCCAATCAAATCATATAAAAAAAGGAACAATTGATCAAAGTGCTTAGCTCTCCCCGAGGATTGAATTTGAGCCTAATTGATTGTTACCCTAATGAAATTATTTCTAGATTGGAAATGGTGAATGAATAAGTTCCTAGTTTGCATCTGTACAGGCAAAGACCTTATTGTCCAACCATTTCACCATTAAATACAAATATCTAGAAATAAATTATTCTAGCATGTGTTTGGTTAGCTCAGCTATTGGAAATGACCTTAGATAATGTAACAATTAAATTTACATGTTTGAAATAAATTGTTTGATAATGGATGGTGTAATCAATGTAGAGAAAATGAGAAAATATGTAGATATGGATAAGATGCAAGTAGATATATAAGAATGATTGTATTTGGGGATAGAATGATTGTATTTGGGGATAGTTGAAGGCTTAGGGGAATGAACCCAACTTTCCACAAGATTGCAACATTTATTGATATGTAAATTATTTGTACATTTTGTTGGCATGGAAGGAAAAACTAAATTTGAATTAGCAAGGGTAAACAAATTTCACCATTACAAATAAAAATACTATTAATATGAGATCAAACATTTAAAAATGTTATATATATGTATATGTATATGTATGTGTATATGTACGTATGTATGTATGTGTATGTGTATATGTATCTGTATATGTATATGTATATACATATACATATGTATGTATGTATGTACATATACATATGTATGTATGTATGTACATATACATACATACATACATATACACATACATATATACATGTATACATACATACATACACATATACGTGTATGTATATATATATATACATACATATGTACGTACGTATATATATATACATATATATGTACATATGTATGTATGTATATACATATGTATATATACATATACATATGTATATATATATATATACATAAATATATATATATATGTAAATATATATATATATGTAAATATATATATATGTAAATATATATATATATATATATATATATTTATGTATATATATATATATGTAAATATATATATATATATGTAAATATATATATATATGTAAATATACATATATGCATATATATGTATATATATGTGTGTGTGTATGTGTAAATATATATATATATATATATATATGTAAATAAATATACATATATATGCATATATGTATATGTATGTATGTATGTATATGTATGTATATGTATGTATGTATGTATACATATGCACATATATGTATATATAAATATGTGTGTATATATGTGTCTGTATGTATATGTGTAGAGTCCTAAAATTGCGACACTTGCAATTTCGACTGCATTTCGGTCTTCACGATGGCGACGCAACACGCAACCTGAATGGAGACCCCAAAACTTGCTCACGACACTGAAAACTGCATTTTTCATGCACCCTGGCCTGAACCTCCTTTGCACCCCGTTGTCCCGGAGGTGGGACCAGAGCGCCCAGCGCCCTGGTCCCTCAGGACCAAGGCGCCCAGCACCCTGGTCCTCCAGGACCATGGCGCCCAACGCCCTGGTCCCTGGGTCCTATTTTGGGCCCGGTTTCCTAAGTGATATCGGGTCTTTTTGATTGCAATTTGGAAATATACTTCCCTGGTCGGCCTAAGGTCGGGAAAATCAGTCTATCAGCCCTAAATGACAAGTATATAAACTACATTTTCCTCTCTCATTCGATATGAGGGAAAAGGCATGGAAACTATACTCAAGCATTCAAGCATTCAAGCAATCAATCATTTCAAATCTCCATTCAAGGCTAAGTGTTGCATTCAAGTCAAGGATTCAACCATTGAAGAGGAGATCACTTACTACATGCTACATACAACATACTACATACTACAACATACAACATCTAAACCTTCGCACATAAGGATACCAACATCCTTAGAACAAGGTATTAGTACTTGTTTTACATTACAGTCATTTACATTTACAGCTCTTGCTCATTTCTTGGTTAATTCCAAAACCGGGGTTTGACCTAAAGGCAAACCCCTAATCCCTAACCCCCCATCGTCTTCACTTTTCTGTGTGTAGGTTGCAGGTACGCGGCTGAGATTGAAGATCTAGAATCCTTGTGCAGAGACGAACCGATCCCCCTTCGTTTCGCGAATTTTTCGGAGGACCGTGGCGCCAGGCGCCATCGTCCCGACAGCTTTTTCTCAAATTTGCAGGACAGCGCCGTATCGACATTTTACTGCTAATTCCAGGTCCGCAGCTTCATCCTATAACCTAAACTCAGTTTATAAGCGAATCTTTATGACTTTCTATGCATCCTTAGCTTAATTTCCTTAATCAACATTCTTTACAAAAGAGGGTAGCCTTGCTTTCCTAACCCTTGAAATCCATTTAGCATCTAATCTTACATTATGTGGGATTGGATCTTATGAGTTTCAACCCCTCTTTTGAATGTAAAGTCTTCCCCCTAAGTGAAAACCCATCGAATCCTAGCGAACCTCCCTTCTCTCTCCTCGGAGTCAGAAGAGGGGAGACCAACTAGGGTTCAACCACGATTTTCCGCTTTACATTTTGGTGAACCCGACGTGAACATCCTTTTTGATTTTTCATGCTTAGATCTGAAAATTGATTCCTTGATTACATTTCCATGTTTGATCTTTTGCAAAATTTTAGAGGTGATTGCATAAAAACCCTAAAATTTCTTTTTGAAAATTAAGCTTGTGAAATGTTTAATTATTAATGCTTGCTTCAGATCTGCTTTTCTATTATAAATTATCAATTCATATCTGTACTTTAATTTTGAAAATTAAGTGGTTAAATGTCAAAACCCTAATTTTTGAAACCCTCTTAATTCAACCTTTGTCCGACAATTTGACCGATCAAAACATCTCCAAATCAGCTGTAACTTTGGATTCTGCAATAAAATCACAATATCTTTCATCCCTGAAAATTTGGAAAAAAGTTGCGAGGACCGTGTTGCACTCCGAGCGCCATCGTCCCCGACATTTTTTCCAAAATTTCGGGAGCGAGATCTTGCTGTATTTTCCTGCTAAAATCCAGAATTTTGGTTGATTTTGTCAATTATAACACTTTCAAAATTACAGTCAAAGTTGGTTTTGTGATTGCTTGGTTTAAGGCTTCTAATCATTCAAAAATCATTGAAATTGAAATTTTGTGTCAAAATTGTGTTCTTACTGTCCTAAATCTGAAAAGTGTGTTTGCATTCATTCGAAATTTCAGTGCTTTATTCAAATTCTTGCAATTTGTGACTTTTGAAATTAAGTGCTTAATTACAACAACCTTGATTTCCGCTTTCAAAATTGAATTTTGTGTGAAATTGAGTCAATTTTTAAAATTCAAAACTTGCACTGCTTTTGACATTCCCTCTAAAATCATAAAATTCAAAATTTCAGTTTCCCTCTCTTTTTCAAAATTCAAATTTTGCATTTTTCGACAATCTTGATAGGGTTCAATTTTGAGATTGCAACTTTAATTTGGCCTATCTACAGATCGTAAAATCCCTCAATTTTTTCAGATTAGCTCTAAAATCATCATACCTTTCATCCCTGCAAATTTCGAAAAAAGTTGCAAGGACCGTGTTGCACTCCGAGCGCCACGGTCCCGAACATTTTTTCCTGAAATTTCGGGAGACTGTTGTGATTGCATTTAACAGCTTAAATCTGGAAGATTGGCTATTTTTACTGAAAATTGCTACCTCTAAATTCAAAATCTTTTCTCTCTCTAGTGCATGAGTTTTACAACAACAAGTCCTACTTACACTATTCCCGTTAGACGAAGCCGTAGAATTAAGTCTTTCCGAGGTTTAACTACCGAGGAGATGGAACCTAATTTGAGTAGCCTTTTTAACGAGGACATGGGTAATTCCTCTAATCCTCCTAATGATGAAGAAGCTCTCCATGAAGTTTCCGTTGAACAACTTTCGAAATTGGATAACCACTTTGACGATTTTCACCAGTGGATGTCTCATGAGTATCCCGATAGTCAAGCTCTTCCTTTAATTGAGGGTCTAAAACGCATGCTTCAAAGTGATAAGAATGGAATTGATGTTTTGCGTGGTATTGCACACATTGTGGATTCGAATGTGATGCCTATGAAGAGTTGTGCTGAATCCTTAGGTTATACACAACCTCCTACACAAGTTAATCATTCTATTCCTTTGACCACTCCTATTGCTAGTATACCTACCTTTACATCAAACATCATGGCTACTTCTATACAAGACATTCCTCCTGTGATTACCAGTCATGGGGGCAATCCTCCTTCTTCAGTTAATCCTCTTCCTTCATTCAATCCAACTTCTTCGTACATTCCTTCAATGAGTGTTCCTATTACATCTTCACAAATGAACATGATGCAAGGGGGCAATTCATTTAACCATTCCATTCCTCCTTGTAGTGTTCCTCCTATCCAATCATCCCCTATGGTTGACTATCATAGGGTCCCACCACCTTATTCTCTACCTTCTTTCAATAACATCACACCTCCATCTCAATCTAACACACCTAATATGAACTCTTCGACCGAAGCTACCATTAATAATCTTGCACAGACTGTCTCTTCTTTACAGCAACAAATTGCCTCTATGAATCAATCTAAGTTTAGTGTGCCCACATTTGATGTTGCGAGCCCACTTTCTCTTGACATTGTTCGAGCTATCCCTCCTAAACATGTTGAAATCCCGCATCTGGAGCTTTATAATGGTAAAGGAGATCCTCTAACACATGTTAAGACTTTTCAAACAATTTGTACTGATTTTGCTTACGACCCAAGGTTGCTTGCGAAACTATTCACTAGAACATTAAGAGACAAAGCCCTACAGTGGTATTGCTCGTTGCCTTCTTATTCTATTACTTCTTTCGAACAACTTGCAAATGCTTTCATTCAACAATTTCAAAACAATATAAGTCCTAAAGTTACTTTGATTGATTTAATGCATTGTAAACAAGGTGTTAAAGAAAAAGTGACTGATTTCATTGGTAGATATAAGCATTTGTATGCTCAAATTTCTTTTCCAGTGCCTGATAATGATATTCAAAGAATCTTTATTTCTAATTTGCAAAAAGATATTCGAGACAAACTTCTGTTTTCTGAGTTTACTTCTTTCCAACAGTTGTGTGCCACTCTTCACAATTATCAACTGACTGTGAGTCAAATGGAACAATCACATCCTATGGCTCCGAGTGATAAGGGTGATAGCAGTCAACAACCATTTGGGAAGTTTAAACCGAACAGAGATTCCATCAAATTCAATGAAAACATCATCAACAACAATGTGAATGCAGCATCAGGTGTGCCTCCTATTTCTAAATTTTTCAGGAAAGAAAGAAAGTATACTCCTTTGAATGAATCATTGCATGATATTATGAATAAGTTATTGGGACAAAATGTGCTTACTCTTCCTCCTATAAGACAAATTGATCTTGCAAAAATTACTTCCCCTTATTTTGATCACAAAGCTTTTTGTCATTTTCATCGTCAGCCTGGTCATGATACTGAAAAATGTTTTTCTTTAAAGGGTAAAATTCAAGATTTGATTGATAATAATACTATCTCTGTTTCTGGAGTGAATGATAAAGGCAACACATCTGTAGCTCCTCCTAACCAAAATCTTCAGATTTTTACTGATCCATTGCCTTCTCATACCTCTAATGCAATTGAGGCTAATGACTCCTCTCTTTCATCTGATGGTCTTGTGTCTATGACTCCGAATGTGATTAACTTTGTAGAGCAGCAAGAAATCCCTAAAGAACCTTCCATCACATTTAATTCTAGTGAAACCATTAGAGCACCCGATGGTCCTTTATACATAGTTGCAAAAGTTAAGAATATACCTTGCCGTGGAGTGCTTATTGATCCTTCGTGCATGGTTAATGTTATTACTGAAGAATTTCTTTTTACTTTGCAATTGAATCAAGTGATATATGACAAAACAGATGTGATTGTGAAACTATTTGATGCATTTTCTTCTCCTGCAATTGGTTCTATTACATTGCCTATTGAGGTCCATAATAAATCTCTTGATGTGAACTTTGCTATTATTCCTTCTTCCGAACAATTTCGTGTGAAGCTTGGCTATCCTTGGCTATCTTCCATGAAGGCTATTGCTTCTCCTATACATAAGTGTTTGAAATTTCCCCCTAATGGTGAAGTTGTTACTGTCAATCATAGTCTCTTTAAACCAGCTGAAAGAACCTCTAGTGTTCCTATTGATTACTTTTGGCCTAAACAATTCCAATCTCTTCCCCCGCGAAGTGATCATCTTTTTAAATCTTATCAAAAGTGGAAAACAGATATGATCCTATCTTTAAGTGAACCTAGAACACCTAAACTTGACATTCCTATCATTCTTGAGAAGGAAATTCTTCCTTTGAAAGATAAAACTAATGTCTTTCCTCAAGAAGATTCCCAACCCATCCCCATGGATGTGACTATGTCTATGCCTGATAAATCTTCTACGAGTAGATCTATACCTCCTCGTCATGATGGACTTGGTCTTCTCCCTAAACCAAAAATTCCTCCTTTATATGGAGCAGTTCCTCCTCCTGCCTTTTATAGAGAAAAGAGACCTTCTTCTTCTCCTATTATCCAGCCTAAGAGACCACAACCTAAACACCCAAGTGCTAAGGATGAGAACATTCCTCCTCCTCTATCTTCTACACTTCCTACTAAGACTAGACGTAATCGTTCTGCACGCGAACGCCGACGAAAACGTTGTCTTAGGGCTCAAGCAGCTGCTTCTCAAAATTTACAATCTCCAAAAACACCTTCAACAAGCATTATTCCATTTTCTCCTCAGCCGGATATTGAGCCTAAATCTCCTAAACATAAGATGCATGATGGTCTTGATCCTGTGCGAGTTAAAGATCCTATTTTTATAAATCTTGATGATGATATAGATGAAAATGTTATTCATGATGAAAATGTTACTCCTCTGGCTTCTGATAGTGAATATGAACTTGTTGATGTTGATAACCATTTATCTAATGAATTTTCTAAAGCACTTATCCTAGCTCCTAGACAAGAACAATGTGGCTCGGAACATGAACATAGCCCTTGTTTGGATCTTGGGATAGCTCCATCTGCTGTGTTGGATGTTCCTCCTCTAGCGTGTTCCCTACCTTCCCGAAACATTGATCAGCAAGATCGGGGGGTAGATGACGTGCTAGACTAGTTACATTAGCATGGCAGATTCTCTCCCCCTCTCTTTTGTTACTTCTTCTATATGTTATTCTCATTCTTCTATTTGTTGTCCTTAGTGTTGTCTACTTGAGGACGATGCAAAGCATTGAGATCTCTTTGGTCTCTCTCATGTTGACTCAAAAGACACATGTGTTCCCTTCTTCTAGGTGACCTTCCTTGATTGGGGAATGAAGAACAATTATGCATACATACATATGATATATACATGACTTATCATACAGCATACTGACCCCGAGGAAAGCAAAGTCACCTCGTGCTTTGTGTTTGTGTTCATTATCCTTAGGTTTATCTCATACTTGGGGGCTAAATCTTTGCGATAACGTGCTCCTTTCCTTTCTCATTTTCTATGTGTATCACTACGTTAAAACAATCACCCCCGTTGAGGCGTGTGCGATCGCTTTAACGTAGGGGGGCATACACCCTGTCTATCCCTTCATGATACTTGAAAATTTCTTGGCGAACTTAGCTTTGTCTTGAAAATTTTTGGTATTTCTTTTGCATGACTCATAGTGAGGGAACCTTACTACTGACAGTCATGGTTCTCCCTCGTGATCTTCCCTTTTACTTTGTCAATCGAAGTCGTAAGATCCTTAGTCCACTGGGGGCTTGGTGTGTCTTGCCTCCTTGACGTGGTGAAAGTCTTTCAATGTTGTTTCCTTGTACTTTACCAGAAGTATGAGCATACATACTCCCGCTAAAGTGGGGGCTAAATGTAGCGTCCTAAAATTGCGACACTTGCAATTTCGACTGCATTTCGGTCTTCATGATGGCGACGCAACACGCAACCTGAATGGAGACCCCAAAACTTGCTCACGACACTGAAAACTGCATTTTTCATGCACCCTGGCCTGAACCTCCTTTGCACCCCGCTGTCTCGGAGGTGGGACCAGAGCGCCCAGCGCCCTGGTCCTCCAGGACCATGGCGCCCAGCGCCCTGGTCCCTGGGTCCTATTTTGGGCCCGGTTTCCTAAGTGATATTGGGTCTTTTTTATTGCAATTTGGAAATATACTTCCCTGGTCGG
Organism: Cryptomeria japonica; assembly: GCF_030272615.1. NCBI lineage: Eukaryota > Viridiplantae > Streptophyta > Pinopsida > Cupressales > Cupressaceae > Cryptomeria > Cryptomeria japonica. Next base: position 662,060,053 of record NC_081415.1, read on the forward strand.
CCTAAGGTCGGGAAAATCAGTCTATCAGCCCTAAATGACAAGTATATAAACTACATTTTCCTCTCTCATTCGATATGAGGGAAAAGGCATGGAAACTATACTCAAGCATTCAAGCATTCAAGCAATCAATCATTTCAAGTCTCCATTGAAGGCTAAGTGTTGCATTCAAGTCAAGGATTCAACCATTGAAGAGGAGATCACTTACTACATGCTACATACAACATACTACATACTACAACATACAACATCTAAACCTTCGCACATAAGGATACCAACATCCTTAGAACAAGGTATTAGTACTTGTTTTACATTACAGTCATTTACATTTACAGCTCTTGCTCATTTCTTGGTTAATTCCAAAACCGGGGTTTGACCTAAAGGCAAACCCCTAATCCCTAACCCCCCATCGTCTTCGCTTTTTTGTGTGTAGGTTGCAGGTACGTGGCTGAGATTGAAGATCTGGAATCCTTGTGCAGAGACGAACCGATCCCCCTTCGTTTCGCGGATTTTTCGGAGGACTATGGCGCCGGGCGCCATCGTCCCGACAGCTTTTTCTCAAATTTGCAGGACAGCGCCGTATCGACATTTTACTGCTAATTCCAGGTCCGCAGCTTCATCCTATAACCTAAACTCAGTTTATAAGCAAATCTTTATGACTTTCTATGCATCCTTAGCTTAATTTCCTTAATCAACATTCTTTACAAAAGAGGGTAGCCTTGCTTTCCTAACCCTTGAAATCCATTTAGCATCTAATCTTACATTATGTGGGATTGGATCTTATGAGTTTCAACCCCTCTTTTGAATGTAAAGTCTTCCCCCTAAGTGAAAACCCATCGAATCCTAGCGAACCTCCCTTCTCTCTCCTCGGAGTCAGAAGAGGGGAGACCAACTAGGGTTCGACCGCGATTTTTCGCTTTACAATATGTATACATATACGTATACATGTGTGTGTGTACATATATGTATATATACATATGTATATGTGTATATACATATGTAGATGTGTATATACATATGTAGATGTGTATATACATATATGTGTGTGTGTGTATACATATACATATACATACATACACGTATGTATATGTATATGTGTATGTATGTATGTATGTATGTGTTAGATATTGTTGAGAAGTTTGCTGGAATGATTTGTTGTCATTGATGTCAACATATTCTTTTGTGTGTTCCAGTGTTGCAATCAGATTATGTGAGTTGGTTTGTCCAGTGTGTTGCAGATGAGTTGTTGCGGATTAAAGGGTTTTGAGATAAGTATCTCTAGTTGATTTAGCTAAAGTTTTAGTGGTCTACATGGTGATTTGATCAAATTATGAGATCCGGTATTGCAGTTGGTTTCTTAGTTGTTTAGTGTTGATCAGTGTTCTGGATTTTGCTCCGCATTACTCCGTGTTGCAATATCTTGGTTTGTAGATTTGGAAGAGTGTTTGGGATGTTCATATGTGTCCTCAATTCAGATGGCTCATCATTTGGAGGTCCGCAAGTGAATCTTTCAGTTTGGCAATCAATTTAGTGAGTATTCTTGAGGTTCAGTATGATAATGATGAAGATTCTATAAGTGGTGATGTTGCGCTTGTTGTTATGGTAAATCATGATACTTGTGGATGTTTCTAGATCGTGTTCTATATGTGTTGACGATCTGCATTGATCGTTGTTGATGATTTCCTTGGTATGTTTGTGTTATGTGGTGTTCTTGGTTGATCGAATGATTATAGCGAGTTGCAGATGTTCGAGGCATAATTCTTGGAGGTGTTGCATGTTCGAGGAGTTGATTTGGGTCCAGACTATGTCTTAGCCGACATTGTTTTGGTCTGTATGTAATATTGTAGCGTGTATGATCATATTTGTAATTTGTGTTATGAGTTGAGCCAACCTTGAAATATAGGTTGATGATTTGTATAAACATATGTAATAATCATGTGAGAAAGGTATTTGTGTGTGCGAATAATGATTTGATCTTTTAGAAGCAGTGAAGAAGTGTGAAAAAGTGTGAAGGAATAATATATGTGTTATGTTCTTAACCAAAACTATAACCAGGCATGAGGAGATGCTATTTTATCAGTTCATGATCTTCCGAATGTAATCCAAATATTTTTGTAAGACAATGAGTCTTCTTCAGGGTTGCAGCCCTTGTTGTTATTTTGTTTTTAGCAGTGAGCTCTAGACAGTGTGCCTGAACGCATGTGCATTTCCCATTTTAATATTTCATATAATTCTATCATGGTATCATCTCATTATGGGTAGGTTCCCACCATGGCTTTTCCCTTAATTGAGTTTTCCACATCAAAAATCTTGGTGTTATGTGTGTTATTGATGTGGTGTTGATTTGTGATTTCATTGTTTATCATTAGATCTGAAATTGTTTTTGATAAGAGTAAAGTTTTTGAGCAAATTGATTCACCCCCCCCCCTCTAAGTTAGCTAGATTATTGCCAACAATAGGTATGTATGTATGTATGTGTGTATGTATGTATGTATATGTATGTATGTATGTATGTATGTATGTATGTATGTATATGTATATGTATATGTATTTATATCTTTATATGTATGTATATATGTATATATCTTTATATGTGTGTGTGTGTAGACATGCATACATACATACACGCACATACATATACATACACATACATATGCATATACATACCGTAGACACCTAAAATTGTCATGTCTAATTAAATAAATATTTTATTTATTTAATTATTTTATTCTAAATCTTCTATTAATTAAATAAATCTTTATTTATTTAATTCATTCATTAATCCTCTTCTAAGCCTTTCCTCATTTAAATAAATACTTTTATTTATTTAAATTGTCATTTTCCTAAATTAAATAAATATTTTATTTATTTAATTGATCCCACTTCCTCTATTAATTAAATAAATATTTATTTATTTAATTAATTCATTAGCCTTTTCTACCCATGACACATGTAGTTCATCTCTTAATTCCTATACCACCTACCCTCTCATCATTTAATTATTTCCTCTATCTACCCTTTAATCCTAGCTGACCATTTATCTTTACACATTTTAATCTTATCCCTCCATTTCCTACAGTGTTCTCTATATAATAGGATGCCCTCTTCCTTTTCAACCTTAATCATCTAATCACTTAATGACATAATCGATCTTATGAAATCAAGCCTTTTTGCGATCAAGCTATCAACCAAAATCCGTTCTTTGTTGAGCTCTTGTGAACACATAAAATCTGAGAGAAAATATATCAAATAAGATCAATGGAGATAGGAAGAAAAGGAGATTGAAACCCTACTTGACATGTGAATGGTATATTTTGTTTTATTTTGTTGATTTGCATGATCTTAGGTATCTTCATTTGTGTATGGTGGATGCTTTTCATTGTTAGGCTAGGGTTTTGTGGTTGGATCTGTGTTAGTCTTTCAATATTATAATTTTCATCATCCATTTTCACCATATACATTTTGGCACGCTCGATGGGACTCTTGTCCCTTTTATTTTGCATCATGTTTGGAGATTTGTGTTTTTAAAAGTTGCAGGTTTGATATTGTGACAACTCTACATTTTTCCACGTCTGTGATTTCTTCCTGCATCTGCAATGAATGTTTCCATGTTTTTTATTTTGCTATCATTTTGCAGATCTACCATCCTGAAGTCACATTTGTGTTAGATATAACTGCGATTTTGACCTATTTTCGCATCTGTGTTCCGTTTTTCCACGTTTCTGTTTTGCAGGGTTGATTTTCTGTTTTGCAGGTTGGGATTTTTGGAATTCGCATTTGTGGTGTTTCTTTTCGTATTTCTATCTAGATCTCGCGTCTCTGTATCTTTGTTTCCACATTATTTTTTTATGTTCACTTTTGTAGGTCCCGACTATCAGAATCACATCTGGGTCCTCTATTTTAGCCTCTGTGTTGTCTTTCCATGTCTAGGTCTGGTATAACTACATCTATGATTTTTCAGAATTGCATTTCATTTCAGTTAGGGTTTCCAGATTTTTTTTTGAGCTAACCTCTTTTGATCACACTAACGAAGTGGTGCAGCTGTTTGAAAAGGAGAAAAATAGTTTTTGAAGGCCCCTATTTCACAAAGCCATTTGGGAATTCTAAAAATTTACCTAACTTGTGTGCTTGCAGGAGGGGTATCATTTCAAAACTACTAACAAGTTTGTTGCAGGACATTTGGCAAAGATTTGATTTTGAAATTACTTGCTTTGTTTTCTTTAGTCTAGCAAACACTTCAATTAGTGCTCTAAAATTAACAAGTGTATTTTGTGTCTTGAGCAATAGGCTCTTTTTGTTTTACCTTTTAGAGGGTCTGCTTCCCAAGTAGCCCATAAGGCCAAGTGAGAGGGAATGACCCAAGTGGTAACGAGTTAAAGCCAGGCTCTTCCAAGCCACTATAAATAGAAGTGTTTCTGACGAAAGTTGCAAGCAACAGGTGTTACATGCTACTATAATAGTATTATGACTCCCCATAAACCCTATAGAGCATAACCTCTATAGGTTGGGAGGCCTTCCATTTAACGGAGCGTAACACGTTGCTAATTATAGTCACCTGAACAAATGCCCTTACTAGCCACCTTTGTGTTAGAATCCAACAACCTTCTAGTTGTTGGTACAGGAGGTCAGACCTCTCATGTCATCTCACAATCTTATAGTTCCTAGTAGAGATACAAAGTTCACCACAGGGCGTTTTCATGGGGACTAGTGTTTGGCTGCCCCGAACAAGTGAGTGTCATGGAGGGGAGCTAGTGGGATCAAGAATCTAAGTATCTACTCTAAATAAGCATAGTTGCGAAACCAAGTGAGATCCAACAACTATTGTCCTGGCCAACCTTAGGATTTATGTTTGTCTTCATTATCAAAGAATAAATCAAACATTTTCAAATAAACATTCTGTGTGTCATGTTTTCCAAGTGTATGCAAAATAAATAAAGACATTTCACAATCACACTTGAAATTGGAACACTTTATCATGTTTGGATAAAAAACACTTTCAGACATTGGGTCTTCACTATTTTGTTGTATTTTCTTGCCACTAAAAGTCAAAACATTGATATTTGGTCACATTCAACAACTTTACAATTGGACAAAACTACAAATTATTTTTAAAACCGCATTTGTGTCAATTTAAACCGTAGATCTATGTTGGGAAACTACATCTGTACAGAACAGTATCACGTCTAGGTATCAGAGAAACACTGTCACATTTACGAGAGAAAATTATAAAATTGTGTTTGTGTTGTCAAAAATTGTGTCTCTGTCGGTATTTTTAGATTGTTGGCATTTTGCATATAGATTGCATTAATGATATGTTGTCATTGATGTCAATTGAACCAGTGAATGGTATTCATGATTGATGTTATTGTTGATATTGCTTTTGTATTGTAACCGGTATGATAAACTTTGTGGAAGATATTATGAACCGGTATATAGTAGCTTGTAATTTGAATCGGTGTATAAAGTTAAACCTTTATATGTTATATAACTGGTAAACCCTACCAATTGTTTTTTGATAAACCCTAACTGATCAAGTTTGTTGGTTTATGTCCGATGTTGAGTGGTAATGATGGAGACACGTGTGATCATTGAATGAGGATAAGTTCAGATTGATTTGGCATGTTTGTTTGATTATATTGGAAAGGAGAAAAGTGGATTGCATCTAATGCATGGCACCTGATGAATTATGAGTCCGATGAAGTGGTGATCATGGAGCGGTTGGAATTTTCTTGACTAATGTGAAGAGATTGTTATGATTTCTAACGGTCAAGATTGTACCAACTTGTTTGTAATCTCAATGATGAGAATTAGGTTTTTGTTGTGTTACCGACCTAGTTGATTTGTATTTAAGGTTGATGATATTGTTTTGTTAAGTATTGGCAAAGTTGGCAGAAATTAGTTGAGTGTGTGGTTGCCAAACCGGTGGATGGATCTGCAGTTTGAGTAAAAGTAGATTAAAGCTTAAAAAGGATCTGATCAAGCAGATGAAGTGTTATTCAGACAGATCAAGAAAACCTATTGTTTTCTAACAATTACAGCAGAATCAAAATCCCCTAACCGGGTAAGCTCTAACAAGATGATCCATTAGTTTGGATTTTGAAATCCTCCAACAAGGTTACTCCTAACAGGGTATTGTGCTTTTCATCAAGGCATATTTGTAAATCCCTTAACAGGGTGATTTCTAACAGAATCAATTCTTAACAGGACTTATTGGAAAGCTTTAATAGGCTTGGCTCCTAACAGGGCAAACTTCAGAAGAGTTTAGATAGCTATCCTTGTGAGTCTCATCTCACAATGGTTTTTAGCTATTTGGGTTTTCCATATATAAATATTTATGTCAAGTGGTGAATGCTTTTGTGGTTATGATCTTATTTGTTGATTTGATTAACTACTTAACTATTTTGTTAAGGCATGATAGCTGGAAGCATTGAGAGATGAATATGTTGACATATGATTAAGCATTGTTGATGTTTACAAGATTGAAGTTGTTTACTATTAAGTTGTCATAACAGTCAAACCGGTTGATGTTTGTTGATGTTGGTAATCTTTGAGATATTATCTTGACTGAGTTATTTGTTGATAAATTTATTTTTGAGTTTGGAAGTTTGTATCAGTTTTTTAGTTTACTGATTCACCCCCCCCCCCCTCTCAGTATTCTACCAAATACTTATCCTTTCATCATATCATCAGTCTCTATTGGATTTTTGCATCTATGTAGAGCAGAATCATGTCTATATTTCAAGCTAAAAGTTATCATTATCACCAAAAATCGAGTCTATGTTTATTGTAATTGCGTTTGGGTTTAATAAAATTGTGTCTGTATTTACAACTGAGAAATTACAGAAAATTTTCAAGAGAAAAAGGACTTAAGTTTTCATATTCAAAGAGCTTCTAAGGTTGCTTCCTATAAGGCTTCATTTTTAAATAAACCTATCTTGGTCATACATACTCAACCATTTTCCTTCACTTGCATTGCCCTCATACATCTTTTCTAAATTTGAGTCAAAAGGTTATTTTAGTTGTCCTTGTCACACTTTGCAAACATACTACAACACAACACTAGGTGATTTTCGTATCAAGATCTATCATCTTAGGGTCTCATTTGGTCTTCTTGAGTCAAGATCAACTCACCTCATCAAGAGATCCATCATCTCTTTGGAAGCCACACCTTACTCTAAAAACATAAATACTTTGGTTTTACACTATTGGACATTGCAAGTTTACCCTAGATTCATCTACACTTCATACACCTCTTGGTCTTCTATAGTCTTTTGCATTTTCATCTTACCTTTCATTTTGGTCAAAACTTTAGTTCATGGTTGAAATCCATTCACAAAGGTCTAGAAGGGAAGCCGAAGAAGCTTTAAGGTCTTTAAATATGATTACCTCTGAGTTTGATAGAGACAAGTTTTACAATCCATTTGACAATCACAATAATATACCAGACAATGATAATGACAACAATGACAATGACAACAATGAGAACAAAAATGGAAATTGTATACACTCAAAAATGGCTATGACTAGTTGAATAAATATTTATTATTTATTTTAATGATTATTCTCCTAATACTCAAGAGAGCATTTCTGGAATCGATTGTGTGAAAGATTTTTGCATCAACGTTTTGGATCACACTCCTTGATCCATCATCAGGATGAAGAGAGTCAAAATGTTTTGGATCACACTCTGTGATCCATCATCGGGATGAAGAGAGTCATTTGACTCTCTTCATCCTAATGATGGATCACAGAGTGTGATCCGAAACGTTGATGCAAAAATCTTTCACACAATCGATTCCAGAAATGCTCTCTTGATTATATGATGGATTGTGGAAATCTCTTAGAACTGATTATTCTCCTATTAAATAATTAAATTGAAAATTTTAATTATTTTAATTCAATTAGTCTTTCTTCAATATCAATCTTATTAAATATTAAATATTTAATCATGCATTATGCATTCTTCTAAAGTCTCCATTAATTAAATAATTCTATAATTATTTAATCTTCTTTTCCACCTCACTTCATCTCCACATCACTCAATCTTGCCAACTCATTTCATGTGGCTAAACAGATTATTAATTAGCCATATTAACTCTAACTTCCATTTTCAAGTTGAAAGAATGTGTATGTATACTTATTTTTCAATTTCCCTATATTCTCTCCATCACTCCTACATATGTGGAGGACGTTGTGTCCACATCATCTTGGTCAACTTCTACTTGTCCCACATTTTCTAAATCTCCTCCAACCATCCTATATAATTGGAGTCTTCATCTTTAGTCAAGGTGATTATCTTGCTACTTGGACTCCTCTTCCACCTTTTCCTCTATTCTGCATGTGTAGAAGGAACATCTTCCCCTTTTTTCTTTCACATTCCAGCTAATCCATCATAGCCATCAATCTTGTATGATTTAATCTCAACCGTTGATCTTTGTCACATGGGAATTTGCTCATGAAAATATATAAAAAGAGTATTTCCTTAGCATTTTGGATCTAGTAGTTATCTTGCATTCATGTGAGTTTTGAGCATTCAGGCATTTTAGCAATTTCCAGTGTGCCTTTGGCTTTTAGTTTAATCTTTCATATAGTTGCATATTTAGCTTTGCACAATCATTTAGCTTTGCATACAACATCCTGTTATCAAAGAGTCTATTCATCATTTGTCATCTTGGAGGCTACAACCAGTGGAATCTGAGAGAAACCTTTGTAGGAAGATCAAAGATGATAGGACACAATGAGATGGCAAGTGGAGGTTTATTGTTTTAAGTATTTCTCTTTTAATTGTTTCATTGGTAATTTTGGGAGTTTCTTGTAGGTTTACACTATTGTGAAACTAACAAACCTTGCAAGTCCATTCTTGAAATATTTCCAGGTTACACAAAAATGATAATGACAATGACAATGCATCTATGGATTCTGCAGAAGTTGAGAAAACTATCATAGATCCCCATTTTAAAAAAATTGGTTCAATAAATCATGAAAAGGGATAGACTTCCTACAAGTTATGACACAAAGTGGAACAAGATTACCCCATGATTTTGATATGTCACAAATTTTGGAGGATGATCCAAATCAAGCAAATCTAGCTAATACAAGGCTTAGGAGGCCTAATAATGGTGGTAATAGAAGAGAGTGTATCGTGCTTGAGTCACCTTCCTCCCTATTTCAAAAACCTAAAATTCCAAACACATACACTCATTCTCATGCCAGTTATTATAGAACCTCTCATGAACAACCCCATAGTTGTCCTTTCCTATTGAGGAGAACTACCATTACACATGCTCTCTATGATACCCAAGATCATACCAATACATACAATTACACCCAAGTGGACATTAAAAATCATGACACAAGGAGACCCCGAGTTAGATTTGGGGGCAATACTCACGATCACTCTTATGATACCTCCTATCCCCATGGTCATGACATGTATCGACCTAGACCTAATGTTCCTCATTACAATACCATACCAAGTGGTCCATATGCAAGCTATAATTATGTCCCTCCTCCATATGAACACATTTATGATAAATACCATCCATATATGCATTACATTACTCTTCTGCTCGGTGGCTCAGGCTTGGGACTAGCTCAAAGAGAAAATACACCACCCAAAAATGACTTGCAACAACAAATCAAGGATTTACAAAAGTAAATGGTAGACATGAATACACCAAAGCAACAATACACAATGAAAGATATATGGCCTTAACTATTTGATAGAAGCATTCCAATGCCTCCATTTCCTCCACATTTTGTGACACCAAATTTGACAAATATAAAGACAAAGGAGATCCTAAGGCACACATAAGACAGTTTTTCACAACTTGCATTGAGGTAGCAAGAGAAGAAACATACTTGATGAGATTGTTTCCACAAAGCTTAGGTGAACAA